>NC_037679.1:78241370-78427558 GCF_003255815.1 Theropithecus gelada | reverse complement strand
GCTCTTATTTTTTGAATTTCCAGCTTTTCTGCCCTGCTTTTTCCCCATCTTTGTGGTTTTATCTGCCTCTGGTCTTTGATGATGGTGATGTACTGATGGGGTTTTGGTGTAGGTGTCCTTCCTGTTTGATAGTTTTCCTTCTAACAGTCAGGACCCTCAGCTGTAGGTCTGTTGGAGATTGCTTGAGGTCCACTCCAGACGCTGTTTGCCTGGGTATCAGCAGCAGAGGCTGCAGAAGATAGAATATTTCTGAACAGCGAGTGTACCTGTCTGATTCTTGCTTTGGAAGCTTCCTCTCAGGGGTGTACTCCACCCTGTGAGGTGTGGGGTGTCAGACTGCCCCTAGTGGGGGATGTCTCCCAGTTAGGCTACTCAGGGGTCAGGGACCCACTTGAGCAGGCAGTCTGTCCCTTCTCAGATCTCAACCTCCGTGTTGGGAGATCCACTGCTCTCTTCAAAGCTGTCAGACAGAGTCGTTTGCGTCTGCAGAGGTTTCTGCTGCTTTTTTTTTTTTGTTGTTGTTGTTGTTGTGTAGCTGTGCGCTGTCCCCAGAGGTGGAGTCTACAGAGACAGGCAGGTTTCCTTGAGCTGCTGTGAGCTCCACCCAGTTCGAGCTTCCCAGCAGCTTTGTTTACCTACTTAAGCCTCAGCAATGGCGGGCGCCCCTCCCCCAGCCTCGCTGCTGCCTTGCCGGTAGATCACAGACTGCTGTGCTAGCAATGAGGGAGGCTCCGTGGGCGTGGGACCCTCCCGGACAGGTGTGGGATATGATCTCCTGGTGTGCCTGTTTGCTTAAAGCGCAATATTGGGGTGGGAGTTACCCGATTTTCCAGGTGTTGTGTGTCTCAGTTCCCCTGGCTAGGAAAAGGGATTCCCTTCCCCCTTGCGCTTCCCAGGTGAGGCGATGCCTCGCCCTGCTTCAGCTCTCGCTGGTCGGGCTGCAGCAGCTGACCAGCACCGATCGTCCGGCACTCCCCAGTGAGATGAACCCAGTACCTCAGTTGAAAATGCAGAAATCACCGGTCTTCTGTGTCGCTCGCGCTGGGAGTTGGAGACTGGAGCTGTTCCTATTCGGCCATCTTGCTCCGCCCGTCGGAGTGATACTTCTACAAGCCAACCAACACACAAATAAAAAAGCACCAACAAAAAACAATAACAGGCCGGGCACAGTGGCTCACTCCTGTAATTCCAGCACTTTGGGAGGCCAAGGCAAGCAGATGACTTGAGGTCAGGAGTTTGAGACCAGCCTGGCCAACATGGTAAAACCCATCTCTACTAAAAATACAAAAATTAACTGGGTGTGGTGGTGTGTGCCTGTCGTCCCAGCTACTCAGTAGAGTGAGGTGGGAGTAATCGCCTGAAATTGGGAGGCAGAGATTGCAGTGAGCTGAGATCATGCCACCGCACTCCAACCTGGGTGACAGAGGGAGATTCTGTCTCAAAATAATAATAATAATAATAAACAAACAAATAAAAAAACAGAAAATGGTAACAAAACCCCACCAAAGATTGCCAAGAAATACCAAAAGCAAGGAAGAGGCAAAGGAATCCTTCCCTAGAGCCTTCAGAGAGAGTATGGCCCTGCCGATGTCTTGATTTTGGATTTCTAGCTTCAGAACCAAGACAAGAAATGTCTGTTGTTTTAATTCACATAATTTGTGCCAATTTGTTACAACAGCTCCAAGAAACTAATACACCACCCCTCTTGGCTGCAGCTTCATTTCCCTGTCCACCTCAATTTATTTATGCCCTCAAAATGCTATTTTCCAAAGGCATTGTATAGTAGGACTTTAGTGGAGGTTTGGGATAACAGACGAAAACTGCAGCACAGCTCTGCAGAGTCAGTAACTTAAAATTAGATATTAGGCATCACTGGATTTTCAATGACATAAAAATAAATTTCCTGGGGGAGTCTAACACACAGGTAGGGGTAAGCACCTTTGTCAAACATGCTGTTTGTAAGCTGCTTTTTCACTTAATAAGATATAAACACCTTCCATTTCTATAGATGTATTTTACATGTGGCTCTTAAATGAATGCTTGCTAGAATGGAGTTCCAGTTTATGACTGTCTGACAGTTTGTTCAACTGGCTCCTTATTACTGGACAGGAAATGGTGTGTTTTTATCCTGACTCTACAACTGGTCAGTGTCTTGAAGGTATGATGATATTTTGTTGGTTTTGGAGCCTTGACCTAGACTTTAGCTCAGTGTCTACACCTGTGGACGTTGTGGGTGCCTAGTTCCAGCACATATAGGCAAGACCTCATGTAGTTGTCATTTACCACTTTTGCTCTTCAGAATCTACACTTCCATTGGGGAACTGGTCCCATTCTATTCCTATCCTGGGATTCTTGTGAGGTTCACAGGAATGAGCTCATCACCTAAGCCCATAGACTAGAAAACCCTATTTCCTCCTGACTACAGTGACTGGATCAGGAGTAAGAATGTCACCCAAATTGGATCAGTCAGAATTGTCTTCCAGAGTACTTTTTTGTCAGACATTTCGAGGAAAGGGGACTTCCTTTCAGGTCATGGAAGTAGAAAGTTATGCTCTGTCTGGGGGCATTCTGTGTGTGTGCCATAAAGAGAAGACTTTCTATTAGAGAGAAAGCAGATTGAAGAGAGAGATTGAATTCTAATGAAATGTGTGTGTGTGCCTGAATCCAGGTGGGCTTGAGGCTAGTGCTATCCCCAAATTCTATTTATGTGGGTCCCTGAACACCATTTTGTTATTGTTGCAGCTGTGGTTGTTTTTACTGTCCTCCTTCAATTGATTTGAGTTGAGATTTTTGTCATCTGCATTGGAAACAGTTGACTAGCTTAACTCTTTTCTACCCAGTCTCTTTTCTACCCATTTTCTCACCCCAGTCTCTGAAAATCCTGTTTGGGATTTTAAAATAGACTCTCACATAAGAGGCAGGCCACCTTGACTGTAGAATCAAGAGAGCTAGACTTGAGGGTGGGCGTGCATTAGGCTGAAAGGCACTATGGGTGTAGGGAGGAAAAGCCTGGGATTTAAGCCAAACAGAATTGAGTTCAAATTCTGCTTTTTCTTTTTTTTTTTTTTTTTTTTTTTTGAGACAGAGTCTCGCTTAGTCGCCCAGGCTGGAGTGCAGTGGCGTGATCTCGGCTCACTGCAAGCTCCGCCTCCCGGGTTCACGCCATTCTCCTGCCTCAGCCTCCCGAGTAGCTGGGACTACAGGCGCCCGCCGCCTCGCCCGGCTAATTTTTTGCATTTTTAGTAGAGACGGGGTTTCACCGTGTTAGCCAGGATGGTCTCAATCTCCTGACCTCGTGATCCGCCCGCCTCGGCCTCCCAAAGTGCTGGGATTACAGGCGTGAGCCACCGCGCCCGGCCCTGCTTTTTCATCACATACATTGTCCCTGTTACCTTGGGTAAATTTCTTAACTTATACAAGCTTCAATCTCTCCATTATGAAGACTAAAAATCAAAATTTCCACCAAACTTGTAGGGCCACTGGGGGGTTAAATGACATAATTATCTATCTCCCTGTCTGTATACCTATCTCTATCATCTACATATATTAGATATAAATCATATATTAAAACATATATTAGGTATAAAATATGTTAATACATGTATTAGGTATAAAACATAACATAAAATAGGTACAAATAAATTGTAGCTATCATTATTAGTTTCCAAGTCCTTTGTCCCCCGGAAGTGCCTCCCTTCCTCCTTCCCTCCCTTCGTTCTTTCCTTCCAGTTAGAATCCACTGATGGACTCTACTCTAAGAACGAAGGTGAACAGGGAATAGACCAGCCTTTGGAAAGACTAAAACTCAACTTTAATTCAACTCAATCCCTGACTAAATTAAGGTGTTCCTCTCTTCTATAACTGACTGTCAGAAATAAAAATTATTCCTCTATGAAAAATGATAATACTATTCAGAGCTTCAAAATAAATATATACGTTTTTTCATGTACATTGTCTGGCAGTCAGTAAAAAATTACCAGTATGCTAGGAGATAGGCCCAGATAACAGAAAATCAAGAGCAATAAGAAACAATAGAAACAAACCCCCAAAGAACCAGGTATTAGAGTTATCAGACACAGACTTTAAAATAACTAGGACTAACATATTCAAGAAAATAGAAATTTCTATGTCATCAAGTTCATTAATCTTACCCTCTTTAATATTTATGATTCACATTCAGTGTATTTTTATCTCAGATGCTGTAGTTTTCTCTCTAGAGGTGCAATTTGAGTCTTCTTTTTATCTTTCATGACTCTACTTAACATGTTCAATCTTTCTTCTAGCTACTTAATAGTTTTAATGTACTCATCTATTAACAGCTGTCATTTCAGAATCAGTTTTCATTGATTGATTTTTATATTATTATGTATGGATTATATTTTCCAGTTTTTTTGTATGCCTGGTAATTTTTTTATCGAATGCCAGACATTGAAACTTTTACCTTGTTAGGTGTTGGATATTTTTGTATGCTTATGAGCTGTATTCTGGGACGTAGTTAAGTTTGATCCTTTCAAGTCTTGCTTTTAAGCCCTTTTAGGCAGATATAATTTAGGACTCATCTTGCCCCATTATTGAGACACGCCTTTATGATGCCTCATAAGCTGTGAGCTTTTCCAGTCTGGACAGCTGGAACAGACACTCCTCCTGGCCCTACATAAGATCTGGATATTGCTCTCCGTAGTCTGTTTGGATGGTTCTTCTGTAGCCACTGTTAGTTTGCTCACATGCATGTGCTGGTCAGTACTTAGCTGGAGACTCAAGAGGAACCTTCTGAGGATTGCCTTTTGCTGTGCAGCCCTATCCTCTTTAGTACTTTTTCCTGTGAATTCTAGAAGGTCTTGGCCTCCCTGAACTGCCAGCTTCATCTCCTCAGCCCAGAGACTGTCGTTCTCTCTTCCTGCGCTGCAGTCTGGAAACCCTCCAGCCCGTAAACCAGGGAAACTGCAGGGCTCGCTGTGCTTGTTTGTTTTCTGTCTCTCAGAGATTACTGTCCTTCAGTGGCTGATGTCCAATGCCTTAAAAACTCTTTTTTTTTTTTTTTTTAAAGACAGAGTCTCAATTTATTGCCCAGGCTGAAGTGCAGTGGCGCAATCTTGGCTCACTGCAACTTCTGCCTCCCGGGTCCAAGCAATTCTCCTGCCTCAGTCTCCTGGGTAGCTGGGATTACAGGTGTACACCACCACACCAAGCTAATTTTTGTCTTTTCATTAGACATGGGGTTTCACCATGTTGACCAGACTGGTCTCAAACTCTTGACCTCAGGTGATCCACCTGCTATAGCCTCCCAAAGTGCTGGGATTACAGGCATGAGCCACCACGCCTGGCTAAAATCTTTTATTTAATATACATATTGTTTGAGTTTTTAGTATTTTGGGTAGAAGGGTACATTCAATCTCTATTACTCCATTCAAGCCAGAAAGTCTATAATTATATAGTGTAATAACTAAAGTTAAGTATGCAGTAGATAGATGCAACATTATATTAAACCAAGAAGAAAAGAGAATAGATATGATCTTTGGGAAAGGGGGAGATGGTAACTGAGAGGGGGACCCTGGGGGTGTCTGTGCTGCTGATAATGTTCTCTCTCTTGCTTGGGGTGGTGATTCTATGAGTGTGTTCATTTTGTGAACATTAAATGTTGTAGATCCTGATTTGTGTACTTTTCTGTGCATTAAAGTATGTGACACTTTAATAATTAAGTTTATTTTAAAATACATTAAAACTATAAAAATTAAACAAATGGCAACATTTGTTATTGAGGGCAAATCTTAAGATTTATACCAGGATCCAATATCCCACGGGCTTTGGATTCCGGTCTGCTTGAATCAAATGCTGGGTTTAAATCCTGCATCTACATTTACTACATATATAACCTTGAGCCTTTTCATCACCTTGCTGAACCTCAGAGCCCTCTTCTCATAAATGGATATAATGGTAGTAATACCTATCCCACAGCGTGAGTGTGAGGGCCAAATGAGATAGTTTATGTAAAAATATGCCAGGCACTTAGTAGGTTGTGAAAAAGTGTTCCTTCCAACTTGAAATATCCGTTAATAGGGAACTGGTTAAATAAATTATGTTGTGGTCTTACAACGGAATACCACTCAGTTGTTAAAATTATCATGAAGTCATGCTCTATACATGGCTACGAGATGATGTAGATGTCAGTCGGGGCACCAGAAAGAGACATGATGCAGTCATAAGGAAATAATTGAAGACAGTTGAAGTGGCGGGTTACTTCCAAAGGTGTAGGCAGAATGAACACAAACCAGTAACAGATTGGGCAGTATTTCAAGGCTGGCAACAGTGGGAAGCTGTTAGCACCCCCAGACCTGAAGGGACAAAGGGAAAGAAGAGTTGGCAGAATGAGAACCTGTAGAATAAAGCTGCCAACAGAAGCAGGAGCCTTCTGAAGAGGTAAGCAGCCATCCATGCAACCTGGCAGGGAGAGAGAAGAAATCCACACCCCAGGCTCACTTTTCTTCTGACTTCTTGTCTATTGCGAGTCTCTTCCCTTGCTGATGGGCCTCCAATCATCAAAACCCAATTAAATGCCACAGGGCAAGGCATTCCAGTGACAAAGTCCATACAGGTCAGCCTCCAGAAACACAGAGCAAGGTGGAGAAAAGTGGTGAGTGGATTGGGCAGAAGTTGTGCAAATAGGTATGCAAAAAGTATTCAGCACAGTCTGCAGGATACATTAAGTTTTTCTTAAAAGAGCCTATAAATAGGCCAGGTGCTGTGGCTCACGCCTGTAATCCCAGCACTTTGGGAGGTCAAGGTGGGTGAGTCACCTGAGGTAAGGAGTTTGAGGCGAACCTGGCCAACACGGTGAAATCCTATCTCCACTAAAAATACAAAAATTAGCCAGGCTTGGTGGCGGGCACCTATAATCCCAGCAACTTGGGAGGCTGAGGTAGGAGAATGGCTGGAACCTAGGGGGCAGAGGTTGCAGTGAGCCAAGATCACACTACTTCACTCCAGCCTGGGCAAAAGAGCAAGACTCTGTCTCAAAAAAAGAAAAAAACGATATAAATAAAGTGTATCATATATTAACATTAGAGAGAGAGAGTGAAAGAGAGCTCGAAGGATAGAGGATACACAAGAAACTGTACCAGTGGTTACCTTAAAGTGGGGAACAGTCGCACTGAGGAAGGATGAGGAACGGGAGGGTATGTTGGTCAGGGCCCCAGCAGGACACAAATGGCAGACTCATATTAAGATGATATGAGGAGGGATCATTTAAAAAGGGGCCATTTACACAAGTATGGGTGCAGTGGAACACAGGAGACAGTGAAGTAACCCAGGGATAGAATCAATGAAGGCCATTCCTAATCTTCACGCGACAAGGAGAGGGAGTGGTTACCAGCACCATGCAGGAGAAAGATCATGTGAGGGCTCCTGGAGAGAAGCAGTAATCTCTAGTTGAAGGATTCAGCTGGTCTGAGGCAACCCTGCAGGAAGAATAAATGCCAGAGAAATAAATGCCCAGGACACATCCTGATCCTTTCCTCTAATCTCCTGCCAGTACCTCCTATTGACTCAACCCACACAGAAGCCAGGGGGCATGTGAGCCTGGTTGGTGCCATAGAGGTAGAAAGTAGATCTGGGGGCAAGTGGAAAATGTCTAGCAGAGAATGTAACTTACTTTAAACTAGTTGCCTTCCATACTGTTTGATTTTTTTTTCTAACCTCCATGTGTGTATTATTATAAAAATAAATGTCAGTTCTATTCCCCATTTTGCACACAGAAGCAAAGAGAAAAGTGTTATCCTCAGAGATGAAGAGGCAAGAACAAATGACTTAGTCCAGGCACAAAGCTTGGGCACAACCGTTTCTTCCCCAGAGGGCTGAGTGTTCTAGGTGATTGATATTGTATTGATCACCAAGACAAGGTTGGAATGTTTACATATGTGTGTTTCTGTCCCAAATGCATCTCTTTTCTGTGATACTTTTCTTCCTGCTCTTCTGAAAACATGACAGGCAAGAATTTAGTTTACCATTATTGGTTTATTTTTATCTCTCTCCCTTCTTTCTCCCTCCTATTTTTTCCTTCTAATTTATTTTTATAACTTACGATTCTGAACTCACAATTGGATAAACTATTGGGGTGGCAACACTTTCACTTTTACTTTGTTTCAGGCATCATTGTTGAGATAATCTGGGTGGGGTGGTGCCATTTTTCAATTTCCTGACAATATCTTCCATGGAGTGCCTCTCTCTGCCCCCTCTCTTTTGGTTTGTCCTCTGTCGCTATCTGGATTCTGCTCAAGGACAGTCTCAGAGGCACGCTACTGTTTCCAGCCTAGCTGTCGCCAGACTTGGGGCACTTGGGTAGAAACTGTCTTTCTTTCTCTGAGCTTCAGTGACACTTCTTTCTCAATAAATTATGCTCTTTCAAACAGATGTTGAGGAATATGACATTTGGAATATATAATAGTACATTGTCACATATAGCTTCATCAGATAGTAGCTAAAAGGAGAAAAGGAACTCACTGATGTGGAAAATCAATGCAAAGGATTTGCATATCCTTCTACCCCCCCCTCCCCCCCCAGCTCCACCCAGCCTTTCTTTCCCTTCACTATGTTGTTTTTTTTTTGAGATGAAGTCTCACTCTGCTACCCAGGCTGGAGTGCAATGGTGTGATCTCGGCTCACTGCAACCTCCTCCTCCTCCTCCTGGTTCAAGTGATTCTCCTGCCTCAGCCTCCTGAATAGCTGGGATTACAGGCACCCACCATCATGCCCAGCTAATTTTTTGTATTTTTGTGGATACGGGGTTTTGCCATGTTGGCCAGGCTGGTCTTGAACTCCTGACTTCAGATGATCTGCCCGCCTTGGCCTCCTGAAGTGTTGGGATTACAGGTGTGAGCCACCGCACCCAGCCTGTTTTCTGAATTTTCAAGATTTGTTTTCAAACCTCTTTCTCCTACTGAAGAATCTTGGAATTAAAACAAAACAAAACACACTTTTCCCTTTGTTACTTTTACAATAACACTTGTTTATCATGAGAAATGTACAAAATACAAAGGGTTAACAAAAGAGAAAAATTAAAAAAAATCTAGAAATTGGCATTGTTAATATTTGGGTATATTTCTTTCAGATGCTTTTCTTAGATGGTTTTTAGAAACGTAGTCATGCACTGCAAATGATGTTTCATCCATAATAAACCACAGTGGTTTATTAGATTAGAGTGGAGCTGAAAAATTCCTATCACCTAGTGGTGTCGTAGTGATCAAATGTTTTAGCACAAGGCTTTGCTCACATGTTTGTGGTGATGTCAGTGTAAACAATACCTTGCCAGTCATATAAAAGTATAGTACATACATACATAATACTTGATAATGGTAATAAATGACTACGTTACTGGTTTATATGTTTACTATATTATATTTTATTGTAAAAAAAAAAAAGTTACCTGTAAAACAGCCTTAGGCAGGTCTTTCAGGAGGTACAGAAGAAGGCACTGCCATCATAGGAGATGACAGCTCCATGCATGTCATTGTCCCTGAAGACCTCCCAATGGGATGAGATGTGGAGGTGGGAGACAGCGATGGTGAGGAGCCTGACCCTGTGTAGGCCTAGGCTAATGTGTGTGTTGGCGTTTTAGTTTTTAACAAAAAAGGTTTAAAAAGTAGGCCGGGTGCAGTGGCTCACGCCTGCAATCCCAGCACTTTGGGAGGCCAAGGTGGGTGGATCACGAGGTCAGGAGATCAAAACCATCCTGGCTAACACAGTGAAACCCTGTCTCTATTAAAAACAAAAAAAATTAGCTGGGCGTGGTGGCGCACGCCTGTAATCTCAGCTACTCGGGAGGCTGAGGCAGGAGAATGGCTTGAACTTGGGAGACAGAGGTTGCAGTGAGCCGAGATCATGCCATTGCACTCCAGCCTGAGCAACAGAGCGAGACTCTATCTCATCAAAAAAAAAAAAGTTTAAAAAGTAAAATTCAAAAATTTTTAAGCATAAAAAGCTTATAGAATAAGGATATAAAGAAAGTAAATATTTTTGTATAGCGAAATATGTTGTACAGAGGTAAAAGGTATTTGTTTTAAGTGAAATGTTATTACAAGAGTAAAAAAATTTTTAAAAATTGATAGCTTATAAAGTTAAAAAGTTACAATAAGCTAAAACTAATATATTACTGAAGAAAAAATAAGCACACAGTGTTTATAAAGTTTTAGTAGCACACACAAATGTCCTAGGCCTTCATGTTCACTCACCACTCGCTGACTCACCCAGAGCAACTCTAGTCCCGCAAGCTCCATACATGGTAAGTATCCTATGCAGGTGTACTGTTTGTATCTTTTATACCATATTTTCTATGTGTAGATGCACAAATACTTACCATTGTGTTCCAATTGCCTATAGTATCCTGTACAATAACATGCCATACGCAGGTTTGTAGCGTAGAAGTAATGGGCTGTACTATATATTCTATATGGAGTGGCCTATGCGTTTAGGCTTATATTAGGCTTATGTCAGTGTACTCTATGATGTTCACACAATGATTAAATTACGTAAGGACACATTTCCCAGAATGCATTCCTGTCATTAAGCAATACATGACTAAATACTTATCTTTCAAAATGAAAACAAGCTTTAAATGTTTTTTTACTGTAGAAGTAAACTATATCTTTAAAAAAATTAGATTGGCAAGGTGCAGTGGCTCATGCCTGTAATCCCAGCACTTTAGGAGGCTGAGACAAGTGGATCGTCTGAGCTCACGAGTTTGAGACCATCCTGGGCAACATGGTGAAACCCCGCCATCTTTACAAACAACAACAACAAAAATTAGATATATGAAAAGTAAAAATACCATAATTCCCCTCCTCCTGAAGGCATAATAATTTAGCTTTTGTTATGTATAATTCCATATTTTTTCAGATATTTCTATATCTAATGTATAGCTTAGCCTTTCTGCTTTTTTTAAAAATAAAACTTGCATCACATTAAGTATATTACTTTTTAACCTAATGACATCTTTCCCTCAGTGAGTGCTGATTTACCCCATTGGCTTTCAAAATTGTTGTACACACTATGAGAAATACATTTTAAACTATGATCCAGTACAGTGTATGTACAGTGCATATATATTTATAACCAAAATAAAAGTTTCATGAACCAATTCTCACTTCCATTATGTATGATATACTCTGTTATTTTTTATTTTATTCTCTTTCATTAAAAAAAAAAATGCTGGTTATGACCCAGTAAATTGATTTCAAGACCCATTAATGGATTGTGACTTGCATTTTGGAAAACATTCTCCTATGTCACAATCTTAATGACTTTATTATATTTTGAACTCCAGAGTTTTGAAGTTGTATGGAGTCATAGAGGAGGTCTTGTCCAGGCCTCTTTATTTTATATGCAGAGAAGTGCAAATTAAACTTTAGCAATAGCTGGTATAGGAATCCCCCGCAGGGAGGGAACTTTCTTTGTTTAGGGAAATACCTTCATAAATGCTTATTAAAAGGGGTGCTGCTGAGGAGGGAGTAATTGAACCATGCTACACAAGGAATAAATAGGAATTTGGAATAGACAACATTGAGCCAAGTAGCACAGGAGGAGGGCAGAACCTGAGTTAACAAGACAAAGGGCTTTAGAAGCAAGAATATGTAATATTGAATTTATATTATTTGCTGTGCTGAAAATGTATCTGTCCACTGAATTTTCGGTAGTTTTCAGTAAGGTTTAACATTTAGTGAGGTCTCTTTCAGGAGCAAGTGATAGAAAAACAACACAAATTGGATTAAGACAAAATAAGTTAGGAATGTTTGTTTGCTTGTGAAATTGAATACACCAGGGATGGCTGGATCCAGGGCCTTAATTAATGGCATAGAAACTTAGTGTCCCTCATCACAGCACTATCCACAATATCAAAGATATGGAATTAATGCAGGTGCCCATCAATGGTGGATTGGATAAAGAAAATGTGGTACATATACACCATGGGATACTATGCAGCCATAAAAAAGAACAAAACCATGTCCTTTGCAGCAACATGGATGCAGCTGGAGGCCATTATCCAAAGCAAATTAACACAGGAACAGAAAACCAAATGTCTCATGTTCTCACATATAAGTCGGAGCCAAATGTTGGGTACACATGGGCATAAAGATGGCAACAATAGACATTGGGGACTATCAGGTGGGGGAGAGAGGAAGAGGAGCAAGGATTTAAAAACTAACTATTGGGTACTATGCTCAGTACCTGGGGATGGGATCAATGGTACCCCAAACCTCAGCATCATGCAATATATCCACGTGACACACCTGCACACATGTCCTTGAATCTCAGTAAAAGTTAAAATTATTTAAAAATAAATAAACAAAACACACACACACAAAAGAAATTTTATTTCTCCTTCTCCTTCTCCTTCTTCTTCTTCTCAGTCTAACTTTCTTCTTCACAGTCTGACTCGGTTGCCCAGGCTGGAGTGCAGTGGCACGATCTCGGCTTACTGCAACCTCTGCCTCCTGGGTTCAAGCGAGTCTTGTGCCTCAGCCTCCTGTGTAACTGGGATTACAGGCACGTGCCACCACGTCGAGATAATTTTTGTATTTTTAGTAGAGACGGGGTTTCGCCATGTTGGCCAGGCTGGTCTCCAACTCCTGACCTCAGGTGATCTGCACGGCTCGGCCTCTCAAAGTGCTGGGATTATAGGCGTGAGCCACCATGTCCGGCCACTTTCTATATCTTCTATTTTGACTTCGCTTTGTGTTGATTCCCAATACATAGTTTCTTTCCAGGAAAACCAGTACTGTCATTTGATTGCCTAGGATCACATGACCATCTTTGAGCCAATCATTGGGGCCAGGGGGATGGAATGCTCTGATTGGCCAGGAGGGTATCATGTGCTCACCTTTGGAATTAGCCATGGGGTCGCCTCCACCTCCGCTGGGATTGAAGTGGGCAAGGAGGAGTGGTTGCTGGAAAAGTAGGTTCACATAAGGAGACTCAATGGTGGGCAGCACACACAGTATGGGACCACTACACGCTCATTCACACAGATACCTCATGCGAGTGGTTAGCTTGGTGGAGATTAAGAAAGAAACTGGATTCCTCCTCTGCCTTCCCCAATGCAGAATCAGACCCTATGGGTGAGACAGAAAGATGATCCCTAAATAGAAGTAAGACCAAAAGAAAAGCTGTGAAGCTGGGAGGGCACAGAATTCTTGCCGAAGGTGCCAGATTTTCTATGATTTATAGGAAGCGTATTTATCCATTTTATCTAGATCTTAAGGGAAAGAGGATCTCTGTGGCTATCTGGGCTGCATAAATGGGTGAACCGAGGCCTAAAGAGGTTCTGAGCTCTGCCTACAGCAGCTAATTATTATTAGAGCCAGGACTGAACACCTTGTGTTGCCCAGGTCTCAGCAGTTTTCTCTGCCTGGCTCAGGTAGCATTCCCTTTCTTCTGCCGCTTCTGTGAAACCTGGAAACATCCAAAGTCTTCTTTCCCTGAACTTGCCCTTGCAAGCCCTTCACCCTATCCATGGGGCTGCCTGGGAGCTCTGCGTGGAGCCAGAAGGAGGAGCTTACAGGGGCATGGAGGGGTCAGACTCCAGCCTCTTTAGGAGACTAGAATCTCAGGTGTCTGGAAGAGAAGCCCAGGATGCAGCAAGAGAAGAAAACCCAAGGGCGAGAACAGCAGAACGAGAAGTAACAATTGAGAGAGAATAAACAGCTAAGAAAAGGGATGGGTATTTATTGTTGAGTTCCTACTTACCAGGCTTTTGCATATTTTATTTAATCTTTACAAAAATTTTAGTTTCAGGGAACACAAAGTAGCTGAGTGAGGGGAAAGAAAGGGAGTTGGAGGTGAAAGTGGGGATTGGCAGAGGCCGTGCTGTGAAGGGCCTTCAATTTGGCTGAATGAGTGAGTGAATGAACAAATGAACAGAGCTAACACCTTGTGAAAGTTGTCAGAATCAACAGGGAGTCACCAGTGTTAAGAAAATCCTGACAAATAGAGCCCAGGAAGGCCATGAAGAGAGAGTTCTCAAGCGTGTATGCCTGATAACAAAAACCATCACAAAAGACTGTAAAAACCACAACCTCACACAAAAGCCATTGCAACCTTACACAAAAAAATGTTTTGAAAGGACATCTGCTCAGCCATTACCTGTCCAACCTTGGACTTTGTGGCCAAAGATAATTTCTTTCTTTCTTTGTTCTTTTCTTTCCTTCTTTCCTTCCTTCCTTCCTTCCTTTCTTCCTTCCTCTCCTCCCTCCCTCCCTCCCTCCCTCCCTCTCTCTCTGTCTCTCTCTTTTTCTCCCTTCCTCCCTTCCTTCCTTCCTTCCTTCCTTTCTTTCTTTCTTTCTTTCTTTCTTTCTTTCTTTCTTTCTTTCTTTCTTTCTTTCTTTCTTTCTTTCTTTCTTTCTTTCTTTCTTTCGACAGGGCCTTGCTCTGTCACCCAGGTTGGAGTGCAGTGACACAATCACAGCTCACTTTAGCCTCAACCTCCCCAGCTTAACTGATCCTTCCACCTCAGCTTCCCTAGTAGCTGGGACTACAGGCACACACCATCATGTCTAGCTAATTTTTATATTTTTTTGTAGAAATGGGGTTTTGCCATGTTGCCCAGGCTGATCTCGAACTCCCGGGTTGAAATGATCCTCCCACCTAGGCCTCCCAGAATGCTGGGATCATAAACCACCACACTGGCCATGGATAATTATTTCTAAACAGTTATGTAATCCTCTTCATTTTTTTTTCCTTTAAAAAGCCTTTCTCTTCTTTTACCTCCCTGAATATGCGCATGTTTACTACGACATGTGTATTCCCATTGCTGTGCTATATTCCCAAGTAAACATCTTTTCTTTTAGAGTGCCTCTCTCTGTTATTTAGTTTGACAACTTATATTCAGTTGTTCAGGCTGCTGCAATAAGGTACCACTAACCAGGTAACTTAAACAACAGAAATGTATTGTCTTACAGTTCTAGAGGCCAGATATTGAAGAGTAAGGTGTTGGCAGCATTGGTTTCTTTTGAGGGCTGTGAGGGAAGGATTTGTTCCAAGCCTTTCCCCTTGCATGTGGGGATTTGCTGGCAATCTCTGATGTACCTTGGCTTGTAAAAGCATTAACCCGATCTCTGCCTTCTCTTCTTATGGTGTCTTTCCAGCGGGCATGTCTGTTTAAACTTCCACTTTTTAGAAGGACACCGGCATATTGATTGAGGTGCCCAGTCCACTCTAGGGCGACCTCATCTTAACTATTTCATCTGTGACCACCGTGTTTCCGAAATAGCTCACGTTCTGAGTTCCTGTGGGTTAAGATTTTAACATATGGATTTTGAGACAGGACGCAACTCAACCCATAACAACACCTAAGTGAAATCTTGAGAAAAGCTGAGTTAAGCAAAATTCAACAGATTTCTTTACTTCAGGGCCTCCGTGGCAGTTTTACCATGTGGCTACAAATCTGTTACACTCTTCCGATTGAGAGATGGGGTCTCTGTCCCCTCCCTTGAATCTGGCACTGATAGAATATGGCGGAAATGAGGCTATGTGACTTTTAAGCCTGGGTCCTAAAAGGCCATTCCACTTCTGCCTTGTTTGCTGGAACATTGAGCTGTCATACAAGATATTTGAATACCAAGAGGCCATCCCCCTGAGACGCATATGTAAAGTCTCTAGCCTGCAGTCCCAGCTAAGCCCAGCCCTTCAGCTATCCTGCCAAAGTGCCAGAGAGGTGAGTTGAAAAACTACCTAGCTGAGCCAGGTGCGGTGACTCATGCCTGTAATTCCAACAGTTTGGGAAGCCAAGGTGGGACGAACACTTGAGGTCAGCAGTTCAAGACCAGCCTGGCCAACATGGTAAAACCTTGTCTCTACCAAAAATACAAAAATTAGATGGGTATGGTGGTGACGCCTGTAATCCCAGCTACTCAGGAGGCTGAGGCAGGAGAATCGCTTGAACCCGGGAGGCAGAGGTTGCGGTGAGCAGAGATAGTATCATGCACTCCAGCTTGGGCGAAAAGAAAAAAAAAAAAAAAAAGCTACCTAGCCAGGCATGATAGCTCACACCTGTAATCACAGCACTTTGGGAGGCTGAGGTGGGAGGATCACTTGCAGCCTGAACAACATGGTGAAACTCTGTCTCTACAAAAAAAATACAAAAATTAGCCAGGCATCGTGGTATGTGTCTGTAATCCCAGCTACTCTGGAGGCTGAGGTGGGAGGATCACTGGAGCCCAGGGAGGTTGAGGCTGCTGTGAGCTGTGATCACTCCACTGCACTCCAGCCTGGGCAACAGAGTGAGACCCTGTCTCAAAAATAATAAACAAACAAACAAACAAACAAACAAACAAATAAAATTTACAAGTTATAATACCAGGGATTGAACCCTTCAGTCCAGCCTTTCTAGTCCGAGCCGTTTGAGGCTTCCCAGTTGAAATTCCAGATATCCTAGAGCAAAGGCAAGAGGTCCCCACAGTGCCTTCCTTGAGCCCTGAGCCATAGAAGTAATGAACATCATCAAATGATGTTGTTTTAAGCCACTAAGTTCAGGCTGTCAATTTATCAGGGTTTGCCAGAGAAGCAGACCAATAGAATATCATCTGCATCTGTATCTATGTCTATATAGATTATAGGTCTCTCTATATAGATTTATACATAATTTGATATAGATCTGTAGATCTCAATCTATATATAATTTGATATAGAGCTATATCAAATTCTGTCTATATATAGAATTTCTACAGGATATACATATTCAATAGAATATATGTATCTCCTATTGGTCACTTTCTTTGGAGGATCCCTTCCATCCCACCATATAGAAAGACTTACCTTAAGGAACTGGCTCATGCAATTCTGGAGGCTGGCAGTAGCTCGAGTCTGAAAGCAGACTGCAGGCAGAATTCCCTCTTCTTCTGGAGCGGTCAGTCTTTCTCCTCTGTAGGCCTTCAACGGATTGGATAAGGCCCACCCACATTATAAGGAACAACCTACTTTACTCAAAGTCTAAAAAAATACCTGAGAGCAACATCTAGACTAGTGTTTGACCCAATATCTAGGTACCATGGTCTAGCCAATTTGATATAAAATTAACCCTTGCAGGCTGGTTGGTTATGCACTAGCAGGTAACCAAGACAGCTTCTCACAGCTGCTGCGTGTGTCGTGACTTTCCAAGTGGCTAGTAATGTGCCTCATTTTCTAATTCTATTTGGAACTGAAATGAGGAGAAGGGGAGGTGGGAGATCCTCATCTCCTTTTCTCCCCATCCCCTCCTGTTTTAATACAGAGACCTTTTGGGTGTGGTGTTCTGTATAACAGCTCTTAAGAAGCTCGGGCCCAGGGTTGGAGTTACACGCAACCAAGTCTAACTCTTGAGGGTGCTAACTCCTAGCTATGTGACCTGGGGCTATTTATTTCAACTCTCTGCGCCTCAATATCTGCATGTATACAGTGAAGTAATCATACTGGGCTCAGTGATGTTGCAAGGTACAAATTAATTGAGCCATGGAGAGGACTCAGTCCAGTACCTGGGCAAATGGTTTTTATTCTTATTTTATTGATTGATTGATTGATTTTTAATTATTTGCCAGTAGACCTAAATTTTACCCATCTGTGGTGCTGCTCTCTCTCTCTATCTTTTTTTTTTTTTGAGACAAGGTCTGGCTGTGTTACCCAGGCTGGAGTGCAGTGGCTCACTGCAACCTCTGCCTCCTGGGCTCAAGCCATCCTTCCACCTCAGCCTCTGTAGTAGCTGGGACTATAGGCGTGCACCACCACACTTGGTTAATTTTCGTATTATTTGGAGAGATGGGGTTTCGCCACATTGCCCAAGCTGGTCTCAAACTCCTGAGCTCAAGCGATTCTCCTGCCTTCGCCTCCCAAAATGCTGGGATTATAGGCGTGAACCACAGCGCCCAGCCTGCTATCTCTTTTAAGACCTTAATTGTGATGTCCTGGCTCCCATCCCACTCAATTTCCAGAAGATTCTCTCCATTCTCCTTTCTCTTTCTTCCTTTCCTTTTGCTTTTTCTGTTTTGCTTTTTCTGGTTTTTGTTTTTCCTCTTCTTTTCACTTTCCTTTGCACGACCAGGTTTCCCTTGCTGGGGAGCACGGGCATGCTCCGCAGATCCATCTTGCCTGTCACTGTAGCCAGCTGCGCTCTCTGGACCACTGCCTCACATTTCCCACGAGGCACGGCTCTTTCCCTGCTTCAGCTCCCCTCCTTCTGCTTCCAGCTGCTGCTGCTCCGCCAGGTGCACCTTCCCCTCTCCTCGGACCCAGAACGGACCCTCTCCTTATTGTCTACAGCACCAGCAAAGAACAGGCTGCAGCTTTTATACTGAGTCTACCGAAAGTTCCAAGATGATAGAAGGGAAGGAGGCATGAAGTGTTGCTCCCAACTACTCCCGGAGGCAACGTGCTCAGAGCCCAGAGCCCCCACTGGGCACACACATTCACAGAGTACGCCCCTGGGTGGTCAGGGCAACGAATTTCTTGGAGCCCATGCCCACCACGGCCCAGTCTAAGGCCTGCCCAGTAGAAGGTCCGCCTCTCCGCAGCCTCATTGTCTGACCTCATTCCAGGATGCTGGCAGTGGAAATTTCCACTCCCTTCTGGAAAAATCTGGCTCTATTGTCAGGGGGTATGCTGCCCTGGGGCCCTTTGTATTAGTCAGGGTTTTTCAGAGAAACAGAAGATATGCAGTCTCTCTCTCTCTCTCTATGTGTGTGTGTGTGTGTATATATCTCCATATATAGATTTATAATAAGAAATTGGCTTACATGATCATGAAGCTGAGAAATCCAGACTCAGAAAAGCTGATGGTATAATCTCATAGTTCCAGTCTGAGTCCAAAGGCCTAAATACCAGGAGAGCTAATGGTGTAAGTTCCAGTCTACATCCCAGTTTGAAGGCAGAACAAAACTGATGTTCCAGCTTAGAGACAATCAGGGAGAGAGAGAGAGAGAGAGAATTCTTTCTTTCTCAGCATTTTCTTTTTTAAAAAACTTTATTATATATTTTTTGAGATGGGGATCTCACTTTGTTGCCCAGACTGGAGTGTAGTGACACAATCATGGTTCACTGCAGCCTCTACCTTCCTGGCTCAAGTGATCCTCCTGCCTCAGCTTACCAAGTAGCTAGGACTACAGGCGCACATCACCATGCTTGGCTGATTTTCAACATTTTTGGTAAAGACAAGGTCTCTTTATGATGCCCAGACTGATCTCAAATTTCTGAGCTCAAGTTATCCTCCCACCTTGGCCTTCCAAAGTTTTGGGATAACAAGTGTGAGCCACCACACTGGGCCTCAGCCTTTTATTCTATTCAGGCCTTCAATGGATTAGAGAAAGCCCAGCCACACTGCGGAGGGCCATCTGCCTTAATCAGTCTGCTGATTCAAATGTTAAGCTCATTCAGAAACACTGTCACAGACACATCCAGCAATAATGTTCAACCAAATATCTGGGCACCTTGTGGCCCGGTTAAGCTGACACAAGAAATTAACATCACAGCCTCATTTGTAGTCTGGGCCCAGCTTCCCATCACTGGCACGTGGCTCACTCCTTCCCCCCCCTTTTTTTTTTAGAGTCACCCCCACTTTCTTTTCCTCCAAGAGTCATTTTCTGACTCCCTCACCCTTGCTAAAAAATGTCATCTCCAAAGTGCTCATTCCCATGTAACTGCCACCACCCGACCCTACTGTTTTCTTTTTTGTTTGTTTGAGATGGAGAATCTTACTGTGTCACCCAGGCTGGAGTGCAGTGGCGCCATCTCGGCCCACTGCAACCTCCACCTCCTGGGTTCAAGCAATTCTCCTGCCTCAGCCTCCTGAGTAGCTGGAATTACTAGGACTCTGCCACCTGGCTAATTTTTTTGTATTTTTAGTAGAGATGGGTTTTCACCATCTTGGCCAGGCTGGTCTTGAACTCCTCATCTCAAGTGATCCACCCCCTTGGCCTCCCAAAGTGTTAGGATTATAGGTGTGAGCCACCGTGCCTAGCCTCCAACCATGCTGTTTTCTTCATGACACTTAGTACAAGCTGGAACGCTCTTGCTTATTTTTCCTGTTTATCGTCTGTGTTCCCAACTAAAATATAAGTTCTGTGAGGATGGGGGTCTTGTCTATTTTGTTCTTCACTGTGTCTTCTTATGCCTCAGTGATGGCACAAAGTGGGTTTCAATAAACATATATATATTATTTTGCCAGCAAAAAACCCCATCTCTACAAAAAGTACAAAAAATTAGTTGGGCATGGTGGCACGCTCCTGTAGTCCCAGACACTCAGGAAGCTGACGCGGGAATATCACCTGAGCCTGGGAGTTTGAGGCTGCAGTGAGCAGTGATTGCACCACTACACTCCAGACTGGGTAACAGAGCAAGACCCTGTATCAGATAAATAAATAAATACATAAATAAGTAAATAAGTAAATAATTTTTTTAATGAATGAATGAATGAACATGGATTCTTATCGTTCAATTTCGAAGCTTCATGTGAACTTACCACTTAACCTCCTCCTCTCGCTAATCCAAGAGACTTCAGCAAAGTGACAGACATGTCTTGGATGAATGGATTCTTTTTCTGGGTGGCCGTTACAGGATAGGGCTGAATATCATATCCAAATCAATGGTGATGAACAGAGAAAACCCACATGGAAACAGCAACCTGAAATCAGGAGGGACCATGGTGGTATAACCCTCCAGGGATTTACAGGAATCCCGGGAGAGCTTTGGAATCTTCTAGAGTATGGAGTGAGGCTTGAGCCAGGCTCTCAGGGAACCTGAACACTTCGCCTCACTTCTTCCTCAAAGGATGCCGTATTACTTTGGGCTGCTTGGGTAACAAAATACCACAACTGGATACCTTACGCAACAGAAACTCACTGTCTCACAGTTCTGGAGGCTTGAAGTCCAAGACCAAGGTATTGGTAGTGTTGGTTCCTTCTGAGAGCTGTGAGGGAAGAGCCTGTTTCAGGCCTCTCTACTTGGCTTGTAGAAGGCCCTCGTCATATTCACACAACATTTTCCCTGTATGCATATCCGTGTTCAAATACCCTCTTCTTAAACAGACACCAGTTATATTGGATTAAGACCTATTCTAATGACTTTATTTTAACTTGATGATGATGATTATTATTTTTTTGAAACAGAATCTCATTCTATTGCCCAGACTGGAGTGCAGTGGCACAATCTTGGATCACTGCAACCTATACCTCCCAGGTTCAAGTGATCCTCCGGCCTCAGCCTTCCAAATACCTGGGATTACAGGCATGCGCCACTACGCCCAGCTATTTTTTGTGTTTTGAGTAAAGATGGAGTTTTGCCACCTTGGCCAGGCTGGTCTCGAACTCCTGAGCTCAAGTGGTCTGCCTGCCTCAGCCTCCCGAAGTGCTGAGATAAAAGTGTGAGCTACCGCGCCTGGCCTTAACTTGATTCTCTCTTTAAAGACCTAAGGGTCACTGTATTTGTCAGAGTTCTTCAGAGAGACAGAACCAATAGGATGGATAGATAGATAGATAGATAGATAGATAGATAGATAGATAGATAGAAAGATAGACAGACAGACAGGCAGACATAGATGAGAGGGAATTAGGGGAATTGGCTCACACAATTATGGAGACTGAGAGGTCTCACAACAAGTTGTCTGCAAGCTGGAGACCCTGGGATTTTGGTAGCATGGCTCAGTCCAAGTCTGAAGGCCTCAGAACCAGGGAAGTCGATTGTGTGACTCACAGTCTGAGGTCAAAGGCTTGAGAACCTGGGGTCAGAGGGAAGGGGTGCTGGTTTAAGTCCTGGAGTCCAAAGGCTTGGGAACTTAGAGTTGCCCCAAAACAGGAGAAAAGGAGTGGATCCAAGTCCAGCAGACAGATAGACATATTTGCCTTTCTCTGTTTTTGCTCTCTCTGGGCCGCCAACAGATTGGATGGTGCCTGCCCACACTGAGGATGGCTCTTCCCCATCTAGTTCACACTGACTCACATGCTAATTTCCTCTGGAAATATCTCCACAGACATACCCCAAAATAGTGCTTCACCAGGTTTCTAGTTATTCCTTAATGCAGCCAAGTTGACCCCTGTGGTGTTATGATATGTACTGGTTTTCGTCCATGGTTCCTGGCTCATAACTCCCACAGTCCTTGTTACGGCTTTTTTAAGAATGGTGGGTGTGTTTGGCCTCGTGGGTGGCCTCTGACTTTCTCCTGCCCTCTTTTCACTCTAATATTCCTCCACCTTTCTGACCATGGATCTTAAGACCCTCCCATGATAGGGTCCCACCCTATATCCTAGGGGAAGGAATGGTGATATCATGAAGCTTCTGGAAAAACCCAAGAGGGACAGGGTTTGGGGAGCTTCCAGATAGTTGAACATGTGAAAAGAAAATATCTTGGGCCCCCAAAATCACTAAGCTAAAGGAAAAAGTCAAGCTGGGGACTGCTTACAGCACACCTGTCTCCCATTCTATTCAGTCACCCCTCTGCTCACTGAAATAAATATATATCTGATGACCTCCTTTGGAGAGCCTCATCAGAAACTTAAAAGAATGCGACCATTTGTCTCTTATCTACCTATGATCTGGAAGCCCCCTCCCCACTTCGAGTTGTGCCACCTTTCCAGAGGGAATCAATGTTCATCTTACGACATATGTTGATTGACGTCTTATGTCTCCCTAAAATGTATAAACCAAACTGTGCTCTGACCACCTTAGGCACGTGTCGTCAGGACCTCCTGAGGCTGTGTCATGGGCGTGAGTCCTCAACCTTGGCAAAATAAGCTTTCTAAATTAACTGGCACCTGTCTCAAATTTTTGGGTTTCACAAACACATGGAGACTCCCAGACGGTGGTGCCCAGGGAGGGCATGGAAGCTCTGCACCCCTACCCTTACCTTGCCCTATACAGTTCTTCGTCTGAATCCTTTGCAATATCCTTTATAATACATTGGTAAATGTACGTAAGTGTTTCCCTGAGTTCTGTGAGCCACTCCAGCAAATTAATCAAATCCAAAGTGGGGGTTGGGGAACCCCAACTTGAAACCAATCTGCCAGAAGTTCCAAACTTGCAACTGGTTTGTGTGTGTAGAGAGGCAGTCTTGGGGACTGAGCCCTCAACCTGTGGGATACGATACTATCTCCAAGTAGATGGTGTCAGAACTGAATTAGAGGACACCCAGCCGGTGTCTGCCGCTTGGTATGTGGGGAAACTGCCGCCCCACATTTGGTCACAGAAGCCTTCTGCGTTGATGGTTGTTGTGGTGTGAGAGTAGATGAAAAACTAAGCTTGAGTTTGAGAAGAGTTTTCCCTACACATCACCGAAAATTAACCGTCACAGTCACACTCTGAAGTGGGTGGGTTACGATGTCAAGCTGCACATTTAGGGGGAGAAAACAATTTAACCCCTAACATGCTAAAGTGGCCACTTCCAAGCTGCTCCAGGAAGAGTGTGGGGTGTCCTGTAACCCCGAACCCAGAGGAATACTATGATGGATAGATAAAAGCGAAGCATTTCATTGCTTTTATCTGCTCAGCATCTGTCTCCCTTTTCCTGGGTACACACCCTGACTTTTCTTTGAGGACTCACCCCATGATGCCTTAGCCCATATGGTTCAGATAGAATTGGTCCCACCCCAAATACAAGATAGGGTATACTTGCTGGGCACGGTGGCTCACGCCTGTAATCCCAGCACTTTGGGAGGCGTAGCGGGCGGATTACTTGAGGTCAGGAGATCCAGACCAATCTAGCCAACTTGGTGAGACCCTGTCTTTACTAAAAATACAAAAACATTAGCCGGGGTGATGGTGCAGGCACCTGTAATCGCAGCTATTTGGGAGGCTGAGATGGGAAGATCACTTGAACCCTGGAGGCGGAGGTTGCAGTGAGCCATGATCCTGCCACTGCACTCCTGCCTGGGCGACAGAGCCGGACTCCATCTCAAAAAAACAAAAACAAAAACAAAAAAAAAAAGAAAAAAATTGGGCACATGACCCAGGTCTAGCCAATCAGCATATTTCCTCCTCCAGCCACAATGATTGGTTCCCTATGGGCACATGACCAAAGCTGAGCGAATGAGACTTAATTCTAGGAGCTGATAGGTTGGAAGCTTAGGAGGGCTGGAGACCATTTCTCCCATGAGAAAGAAGCCAGCGACCTAGAGGCAAACAGGTGAGAGATGTAGAGAGAGACCGAGCCCACTGACATGGTTATAGCCCGGAATTGAGCTGTGTCTGAAGGTAACTTTAATGGTGGACTTTTCAGTTACAATACAGTCCCTTTTTGGTTTAATGCCAGTTCGATGTGGGATTGTGATTTGTAACCCAAAGTGTTCTAATCAATGTAATCATGCCTCCTTCTCCCTCCTGTTTGTGTACCTCGATCATTCCAGGAAGCCGCCAGTAGGAAAACTTCACCAAGGAAAAGAGAATTTCTTTCAGCCTTCCTGCATTGTCTCAAAAGAGCCTGTTTTAAAGTCCCAGTGGAGATGCCTGTAATTGGCCAATGAGAGCCAGCAGCAGGGTTGGGGATGCGTGCCAATAAATAACTCAAGCAGGCAAAACTCTCGGGGTTTTATAATTATGTGAAAAGACCTAACATTTCTGTAAGCCAGGGGTCAGCAAATTAAAATTCTCCCAGGAGCTAAGGGCTTCTGAATGCCTGTTTCTGATAATCTTGTTTATGTCCTGGGGTAAATAAATCTGTCTTTTGTTCTGTGTTATTCAACTCTCAGCACTGTTTGTAATTAAAGGGGTGGAGGGTGGAGAAATGAGTGAGTTCTTTAATGGGCTCTGTTCTGGGTCACATGGAGTAAGAAAGAAAAGGCCCTCGTGAGTAGGGGTTGGGGTGGCCTGCTCTGCCCTGGGAAATGGTGATAAAACACTGGGCAGCTGTTGATTAAGTGCTAAAGGGGAGGAAATCCATCATCATTAGTGTAATCAATGAGCACAGGCCGGGTCCCCACTCGCTTGTGCTAGGGTTCCCCTGAGATATGGAAAGAAGCAGACAGAATGTCTAGTTTCAGACGTCCCCTCATGTCAAGAATCTCCAGGCAGAAGGGTCACTCATCCTCTCCTTTCCCTCACCTGCAGCTCTGGGGGTTGAGGAAAGGACAAAATAGAGCAAACAGAATCCTTCCAGATGGTCAGATAGTCCTGGTTTATAACAGGGTATGATAGAATTAGGTTAATGAACACAAATAATAGCAATAACAGATACCACAGCTAACACATGTTGAGACAGGCACTGTGTTAAGTGCAATATACACATGATTTCTTTCTTTTTCTTTTTTCTTTCTTCTTCTTCTTTTTTTTTTTTTTTTTGAGACAGGGTCTCGCTCTGTCTCCCAGGCTGGAGTACAGTGGCAAGATCTCGGCTCACTGCAACCTCCGCCTCCCAGGTTCAAGCTCTTCTCCTGCCTCAGCCTTCTGAGTAGCTGGGACTACAGGCACATGCTACCATGCCCAGCTAATTTTTGTATTTTTAGTAGAGACAAGTTTTCACCATGTTGGCCAGGCTAGTCTCGAACTCATGGCCTCAAGTGATCCGCCCACCTTGGCCTCCCAAAGTGCTGGGATTATGGGTGTGAGCCACCACACCTGGCCTATACCTGATTTCTTTTAATACTCTCAATAATTGCTTGTTACAGGCACAGTAACCTGAATTTTATGGATGAAGAAATGGAGACCCATTTCCTTATGGATGAAGAAATGAAGAGAAGTTAAGCAACTTTCCAGAGGCCCCCCGGCGGGTAAGTGATGAAGTCGGCCCTCATATCCGAGTTCCTGACTACAAAACTGCACTTCTCTCAACTGCATTGTGCCGCCTGCATGCTTTCCTGCAGCTTTCCTCTGCCCTTTGTAGCTTTTCTACCCTTCCACCTAGTCTTGTCTCTCTGAGTCTCAGGGTTTTTTGTTGTTGTTGTTGTTGTTGTTTTTAATCTGTAAAATGGGGATAACAGCACTTTTTTTGTAGCAGGGTGCTTGGATGCCAGCAACAGAAATAGACTTTGGTTAATGTAAGCAAACATAGAATGTAGAAATAAGCCATCAAGCCATGAAAAGATGTGGAGGAAACTTAATGAAATGCACATTGCTAAGAGGAAGAAGTCAACCGAAAAGGCCACACATGGTATGATTTCAGGGACGTGATATTTTGCAAAAGGCAAAACGATGGGGACAATAAAAGGATTAGGGGTTGTCAGGTGTTAGGATGGAGGAAGGGATGAGTAGGTGGGATTTTCAGGGCAGCAAAACGACTCTGTATGAGACTGTACTGATGGGCACATGTTATTACGGACTTTGGGTGATGATATGTCAATGCAGGTTCATTGGTTGTAACAATTGGACCACGCTGGTGGGGGATGTTGACAGTGGGGGAGAATGTTGGAGGAGAGAGATATACGGGAAATCTGTATCTTCCTCTCAATTTTGTTGTGAATTTAAAACCGCTCTAAACAATACAGTCTATTTTTTAGAAACAAAATATATTGAAAGGATCATGGGGAGCTCATGGATTTCTGGCCTCTTTTGAGCCTATGGAGGGAGACAGGTCCAGCTCCTACCAAGAACTGCCCAGTGGGGGATTCTCCTCCTACAGAGGAAGGGTGTTCAGATGCTGAGTACAAAAAATATCCCCCCAACCCCATCCCAATAAGGTTTTGTGGTGATGGATGTTTTCGGCACCAGACCTGACACACAGTAAAAGCCCAGTAAATGGTAATTATTCTTATTCTTATTAATAAGAATATCCAGGAAGAGGCTGCTCAGCCTGTCTCCATGTCTGTGGTAGAAATTCTAGGCCACTTTTCCTGTGGGATGATTTAGACTTCCTTTATGAACAGAGACACAAACCAAGCCAGCACACCCTCAGGACAGAAGGATGCTGGCACGTGTGCAGATTGGTCACTAAAGCGTGTCCTAAATTACGAAGAAATCAAAACAGATTGCATCTAATTTCTCACTGTTCCAAGCAAGAAATTACCTTTTTAAGTGGAACACCATGACTTTCAAGCTGTTTGCAAACACAGGTTTTTTTTGGAGTGTTTCGTCTTGGGCTTGGATTGGCTTTCTTAAGTGGCTTGTTTGTTTCTGTGGGGTTAACTGGGTTTTCAGAGAGAAGAGGCACAAGAATCCACTTCTCTCACTTCTTCTTCATGCTGTTAGGAGCCTGGTGGGTCCCATTTCTCTTACAGGGTGTTGAGTGGGTTATGATAGGCAAAACATAGGCTTTGGAGCAACACAAATCTGGGTTCGAATCCTGACTCTACTGTTTCCTGCTGTACAGTAATTCCCCCTTATCTGCAGTTTCACTTTTCCCAGTTTCAGTTACCTGTGGTCCACTGCTGTCTGAACAGAGATGAATACATTACAGTGAGATATTTAGAAGAGAGATAGACCATATTCACATAACTTATTGCGGTACATTGTTATAATTGTTCTATTTTATTATTAATTACTGTGGTTAATCTCTTACTGTGCCAAATTTATAAACTAAACGTTATTATAGGTTTGTTTCATAGGAAAAAAATATATATATACAGGGTTCAGTAGTATCCATGGTTTCAGGCATCCGCTGGGCGTTGGGAATAAGGAGATACTCCTGTATAGCCTTGGGTGATTCACTTGGCCTCTGTGAGCTCTGTTTTCTCATCTGAAAAATGGGATAGTCATTATTTACTTCCTAGGGACTGTAGTGTCTTGCAGTAGCTGTTGCTTTTTCCTTGGGCTAATGCCAGCCTGCATAACACCATGTTATGAATTAGAACAATTGTAGCAGATGTACCTGGGGCCAGAGTTTATGGCTTGCTCCATAAACAGGGCACAGGCAGGATTTTATTCCTTATCCACTCAGCTGGTGCCCTTGTGCAGCATGCAACCTGCACAACTGTTCGTGGTGGCCCTGATTTTTAAATGACTATTAAGCTTCTCAAACCTTTCTTTTATTGGTAGACACAGACCCCTTGGTCAGAAGGATGGGAATATAGCTGAATTCTGACCAAATTACCTGACAACAGTGATTGGCCGAACGAATGGCCATACGACCAAACAGTCCAATCAGAGTTTTCCCCTGGGACTGATAAACACATGTTGGGAAAAGTTAGCACTCTATGCCTGGGAAAACAGCAACCATATTCCTCTTCGTATGGGAGAGGCCTGTTTGTAGTATGAGTGTCTTAATCTGTTTTGTGTTGCTATAACAATACCACAGACCAGGTAATTTATGAAGAAAAGAAACGTATTTCTTACAGTTCTGGAGGCTGAGAAGTCCAAGGTAGTGGGGCCTACATCTGGAGAGGGCCTTTGTGCTGTGTCATCCCATGAAAGAAGGGTAATTAAGTGCAAGAGCAAGAGGGACTGGAACTTGCTAAAATAAAGCCACTCTCGGCCGGGTGCAGTGGCTCACGCCTGTAATCCCAGTACTTTGGGAGGCCAAGGCAGGTGGATCACGAGGTCAGGAGATCGAGACCAGCCTGGCCAACATGGTGAAACCCCGTCTCTACTAAAAATACAAAAATTAGCCGGGCGTGGTGGCGCTCACCTGTAGTCCCAGGTACTCGGGAGGCTGAGGCAGGAGAACCTCTTGAACTTGGGAAGCAGAGGTTGCAACGAGCTGAGGTTGCACCACTGTACTCCAACCTGGCGATAGAGCGAGACTCCATCACAAGAAACAAAAACAATAAAAACCAAACAAACCAAAAAAACAAAGCCACTCTTGAAATAACAACCTTAATCCATTCATGAGGCCAGAGCCCTCATGACCCAATTACCTCTTGTTAGGCCCCACCTTCCAACATGGTTGCGTTTGAGATGAAGTTTCCAACACGTGAACTTTGGGGGTCACCTTCAAACCACAGCAAAGAGGAAATGAGAGATCAGCATGCAAATACACACAGAGATAAGAAAAAGAGAAGTCTTCTGGAACCCACCACTGGTGTCAGTCCTAAAGCTCTTCCTGTGATTTTTAAGCTCTAACTCAGTTCTCCTCTCAGTTACATGAGCCAAAACACACCCTTTTTGCTTGAGCTAGTGTGAGTTGGCTGTCTGACGCTTGTAACCAAAACTGTCCTGATAACTGGGGAGTTGCTGTAAGATGTGTTAGGTGTGGAAAATCCTTTGCTCAAAGTGGCACTCCAGTACAAGAAAAAAAAATAACTGGGCCTGGTGGCAGGTGGCTGTAATCCAAGCTACTTGGGAGGCTGAGGCAGGAGAATCGTTTGAACCCGGGAGGCAGAGGTTGCAGTGAGCCGAGATTGCACCACTGCACTCCAGCCTGGGATGACACAGCAAGACTCCGTCTCAAATAAAATAAAATAAAATAAAATAAAATAAAATAATCAAAGTGGCACTCCACAAATAATAGCTGTGTTATTGCCACACTGTACCACATGGGAGTCCCACCAGTTTGCCTCTTTGGAGTGAAAGGAGGACTTGTTTCATTAGATTTGGGATATCAGATATGCCAGTAGCCCTTGATTTCGTGCCATGGCAGACATCAGTAATCCATTAGCAGAAAACATTAATTCATAAAGGCTATGGTGTATGTTTGTTTGTTTGTTTTTGAGACGGAGTCTCGCTCTGTCCCCCAGGCTGGAGTGCAGTGGCGTGATCTCGGCTCACTGCAAACTTTGCCTCCCGATTCAAGCGATTCTTCTGCCTCAGCCTCCCGAGTAGCTGGGATTACAGGCACCAGCCACCATGCCTTGCTAATTTTTGTAACTTTAGTAAAGACGGGATTTCACCATGTTGGCCAGGCTGGTCTCGAACTCCTGACCTTAAGTGATCCGCCTGCCTCGGCCTCCCAAAGTGCTGGGATTACAGGTGAGCCACTGTGCCTGGCCAGTGTTTTTAACTTCTTTCGGTTTGATTGTTTTTGCTCTACCTGGGAATGGTCTCAGGGTCTTTCCTACTAAGTGCTATAGGCAGTTGCCACTAATGATTTGGAAATGAGATAGGAGATGAAACCAGACATTTTGATTTTTGGCAATTTTTGACAAAATCCATTGCAGTCCATTTTTTAAGGCTCTAACTCATGGAAGCATGCCTACACAGGTGAGACAATGTTGCTTTAAATTAGTGCCAGAAGATAAGGTACTCAGAATAGCACCACAGCAGCCTAAATGGCTAATGAAGTTTGGCAGAAGGTTTTTATGAGCATGTGTAGAGCGTCTGGGTCAGACAGCAAGCAAATTCCCAAAGACACAGGAAAAGATTAGCTGGACTCCACTTCCTCGTAATCTTTTGGGGCTGGGGAGAGGGTGTTGGTGAATATTCCATCCAGAGGAAGACTTTTTGGTGGAATAGAAAAAGAAGAAAATACATTTGAACTAAAAGGAGAGTGTAAAAAATTTCAAAAGTAACACAAAAATGAAGAATGAACACAAAGCTTTAAAAAAGTCCTCCTAATTAATTTTTCCCATTTTCATTTCCCAGAGGTAATCTATAGTGAGATGTGTGTCTTTCAAGATCTCAGTGCCACAAGTAATACATGCTCAACATAGAAAAATCAGAAAATTCAGATAAGCAAACAGAAACATAAAGTTTCCACAGCTTGGAGATAACCAGGGAGAACATGCTGATGTCTTTCCTTTCCGCTGTGTGTGTGTTTGTATGTGTGCGTGTGTGTGTGTATGTTTTCAGAAGAAATATTAATCGAATACCTATCGTCATGGGACCAGCCTTCTGGGAAAAAAAGGATGAGCAAAATCCTATCTTGGCTGCTAGGTCTCAGTGACTGGTTGTTGCAAATAGCTATGGCCTTTTCTTCACCATTCCAGGGTCTGCCGGCTTTGTTTTGCCAATGGAACAGTGAGGATGGTGTAGGAGACTCCTAAGGGGGATGGATCATCTCCAGTGTGCCCATTTCCTATGACAAAGTCCTGTGTAAAGGGCCCCCAAGAACTCTCGGATATAGTTCCTATTGCACAGATGAGGAGACTGAGGCTCCGGGAGATGAAGTCACTTGCCCAAGATCACCTAGCTCATAAGGGGCAGAGCTACTATGCTGCTTTTCCTGCGATAGCGCTCTTAGGCGTAGGCCAACCTGAGAAGTGGGGTTAGCTCACAGTTGCAAGATGGTAGGAGGGATGGCATGGCACAGGGGTTCAGAAAAAGCCTTCGGAGTTTGATAAATCTGGATTTGAATCTTGACTATGCAACTTCCAAGTCCCAAACCTCATTTAGCTCATCTGTGAAATGGGGGATCATTAACCTATTTACCTCATAGAGTGAAGGTTAAACGGGCTCATGTATGTGAAATGCCTATGAGAGCTCGGGACAAGGTAAATTGCTCGGTAAGTGTTACTGGCTGTTTCTGGAAAACCATGATTTAGGGAGACATATCTTCCTGGTGGGATTAGGTGACACCTGTTCCTTCCAGGGACTGTGGCTCTGTTTCTGATTGACTTGGGCATTGACTGATTGACTGCTGGCACCATTGTTCCTGGGACTTTGGAAAAAAACAAAACTTGCTCCATAACCCCATAGGCTTCTCTTGTTGCAGTGATACTGGAACTGGGGAACTGGGGAGGAGGTGGGACTATGGGGATGATTTCCCTGAGGAACCTCCTAGGTGGGCCTGACCCACTTGCTTCCTTGGCATTCTAAGCACGCTCTGAATTCCAAAACTCTCCTGCGTTCTGGCTTTGTGCTGTCTTCACCCCTTTACCCTTTGTCTGAAATTCTTTTCCTCTTTTCTCTCTGCTTACCTGATTGGAACCCTTCTAGTGCCTGGCACAGAGTCTAACACTCAGTCGATGATGGCTGAAGATTGAATGAATGATGGAAACATTAAAGGCCTGGCAGATAGACCGAGCTGGGGAATGTCGAGGAAGGCACTTCTCTGGGTCAGTTACCATCTCGGTATGAAAAGCATAATGATACTACCAACCTCTTGGGTTATCGGGAGGATTAAATATAGACTCTATGTAAGGCGCCTACCACAGTGCTCAGTAAGTGATATCTGCAATGGTTGTTCCTGCTCACCTCTCCTTTTTCCTTTTTTGGGGACTTTCCACACAAGAAATCCAGTTTTCCATGTGTGGTGACTTGATGGAGTCAGAAAAGAGAAAGATACGCTTTTCTGTTCTGATTCGTGCCCCAGTCCTGATGCCTAAGGCATGATATTTAGACACCTCTACTTGCAGTTTCTTCACCCTCACCGTCCTGTCTTGCTTCCTTTCAGCCTTGTCTCTAACTACGGCCACTCACAAGCCCTGCGACGGGTCCCTCCATTCCCCGCAAAACACTCTCCTCTCTCCTATGTCTTCTGTAACTTACAGAGTTCCAAAAGGGTTAAACAGGAAAAACACAGCAGGACTCCGTAGCTACCCTGGCTGGGGCATTTGATCAGAATTCATGAAAAGTGTCATAGAGTCGCTTCCTTCGGCTCAGCAGAGCAAATCTGATCAAGCTCAGCCTGGACATAATGTTGACCAGCAGCTGGGAAGGACAGGCCCACTGATTTCCTTCACTGGTACAGTGGGGATTGATGAAAGTGGCCATGTAAGTAAGCCGAGTTCTCTGGCCACTCATCCATCTTCAGAGCATTCCTACGTGTGAAGACAGTGTTTTTAGATCACTTTACGGATCCATTTTACAGATTGAGCAACTGAATCTCAGATAAATTAATGAGTAGAAAACTGATTTGGAGGAAACTGGCATGAAACAAAAGGGGCAGCTATTCTCTTTGACGTTTTGGAAATGTGTGAAAATGCTACACTTGCCCTATTGGGAACTGGGATGCCAAATTTGATTTTAGATACAAAGCTCACATGTCACACAAGATTACTTTTCTCAGGACCCACTTGGGGCAGAGCTAGAGCATGAGGAGACAGCAGAAAGGAAAAGAAAGGAATCTTCTTATCCGATAATGAAAAAGTATTTTTAGCTCTGACTATGTTTACAGACTGTGTAACTAAGGATTCGTGCCAAAATTGGGAGATGTCTTCAGTGTATAAATGATCTGGCAATGTTTGCAGTAAATTCAGTAAGAGAACCAGAGCCGTCTGAACATAACTGAGGAACTGAGAGGATGTTAAAGGAAAATAATGATGATGATGATGATGATGGTGATAATTACTATTTTTCTGGGGGCCAGTTACCATAATCAGCATATTAAATTTAAATTTAGTTCTGCTTCTCCAAAACTTGAAGGTAGGTATTTTTATTTCCGTGTTTCAGATGAGGAAATTGAACTTCAGAGAGGTGAGGTGACCTGCCTGAGGTCACACGCTGGTAAGTGACAGAGTTGCAATTCAAACCCTAATTTATATGAGTTTAAAGCCCACTCACCTTCTGTTGTATTACCCAGGCCTTGGGTTAGGTCCTAGGGAGTCAAAGATGAGTTGAGACACAGTCCCTGCCCTCAAGGAGCTCTGTGTTTTATAGAAAAAGGAGCTAGCTCAGCTAAAGAGTTCCCTATTGAAGTGTGTATCAGGTATAAATAAAACAGCTCATCTCTATTGCCCTTGGGTAAAGAAAGAAACCAGTGAATGCATAGGTTGTGTGTGGGTATCCCTTCGTCTTAGTTCTGACTTTATTTTTCTGGCATCTGCATGAGGCGTCCCAGGGCACTTTCCCTAAACCCTGGAGGAACAGAAGCTCTACCTGTGTCCGTACTGTGCCTGGGACCTGAGCTCTGGGTGAGCAGTCCTCTTTGCATGATGATGCTGGTGCAGGCGGCAGACAGTCTTGACTCTCACCCCAACTTCCCTCTGCAACCCACCGTGATGTTTAGCTTCAGAAAGACAAATCAGCAAATCTCCTTCTTGAATTGCTGTCCAACGGGGACAAGAAAAATGCTCTTCCAGGAGCCAGCATCATGATCACAACATGTGCAGTTTTCCTGTGGCTGACGACCCAGCAGTGGTTGCTGTGGAGGGCCCCTCATGCTCCACTCTGATATGTAGACCTTGCTCCCAGCCACTCATTTCCTCCTCCTGGCCTGTCCAGCCCAGGGCTGATAACCAAGAGCAACCCTCTTGGCATTTAGCTCTGAAAGTCTGGTTTAACCTTCACCTGCACAAGCAGCTCATAATAACAAGAGCAACCACTTAGTGAGTGCCTTTTGGAGGCTTTCCATGTACAATGCCTATTGGATGTCTTCTCTAAATAGCCCGTATATTGAAAGAGCAGAGATGTAGGATACAATCATAAAGCTACTTTTGTTGCCCCCTCCCCTATTGTGTAATCCCAGGACCAGTCCCCTCTGCCTCTGAATGAATGTCAGCCAGGCCCCTTTGCTACAAATTTGTTATTTGTAGGTAATAAAAATGTCATTGGCATCTGTGGTCCCCCACACCACTTTAGTTCAGTGATTAATGTGTCCAGTCCAGCGCAGGGTCACGCCTCTGACTTCATTTGCTCAGACTTGCTGCAGGCAGAAGCTGCAGTGGGAAATGGATACCGTCAGCTTCGTGAGTTTTCTCCAAGAGAGTGGTAATTTTGCCCTCCCATCTCTTCCCCAGCCAGGCTGCCCTTGCCCCTTTAAGGTTGGTGAGGGCACAGTGGGAAGAGACAAGGGGTAGAAAAAGGTCTGGCTTAACTGGGACTGCTGCTGTGAGCTGGGTCCTGCAGGATGCCACTCTCTCATGGTGAGTTCGTGTGAACTTTGGAACTCTGTCTCCATTGGCTTCGAAACACAAGATCTTTGTAGGGATTAGAAAAAAAGGGATCAGACACAGCCTTATGTATGCTCAGCTTGGCAAATGGATGCTGTCTTGTGCAAGTTAGAAAAAGCCTTTCCCTTTCTCTAGGTTTCTGTAAGCCCGCATGGGCATGTACATCCTAAGAGCGGAACATGGCTGGATGTCTGCAACACTCTTGAGCGAGAGCTTTTGTTCAGTGCACTGAGGACACGTCCATCTTCAGGGATGCTGTATGCACGTCTCTTACCTGTAGTTCTCCGCACTGGAGCTGCACGAGCTTCACATTCCAACTGTCCAGTCATGCATGACATCCCCTTCACAGAGGCTCATCATGCCTGCGAAGATCAGGCAAAACATCTTTCAAATATCCCTGGGTCAGCTTGCTTGTACACACTCTCTCTCTATCTCCTGCCCCCCACAGAAAACACTGGCCTTTGGTGGAAGTGCGGCTGCTTGCCAGATTGAAGCCCTCTTCAGCTATCCCTGGGCCCCTTGGATTTCTCAGGTGCAAGTCAGACTCCAGTCCACAGGGTTCCCCAATCACTAGGGGACAGAAATCAAGCTCTCCAAGGCCTCTCTGCAAAGTCCCTTTCATCAGGCTTCAGGTGGGAGGAGTCCACCCCTGCTGTCCCCTGAGAGATGACAGTTGGCCTTTCTGCATTGATATGGTGAATCCTGATGGGGCACTGACCACTTCTGCTGGTGTTCAGATGGGACACATTGTCTCAGTTTGGACTGAGTCCTGTAAGACAGCCATCCCCAAACTTTTTGGCGCCAGGGACTGGCTTTGTGGAAGACAGTTTTTCCACAGACCGGGTCGGGGGATGGTTTTGGGATGATTCAAGCACATGACATTTATTGTGCAATTTATTTCTATCATTACATTTTAATATATAATGAAATAATTATATGACTCACCATAATGTAGAGCCTGTGGGAGCCCTGAGTTTGTTTTCCTACAACTAGACGGTCTGATCTGGGGGTGATGGGAGACAGTGACAGATCATCCGGCACTGGATTCTCATAAGGAGCGTGCAACCTAGGTCCCTCGCATGCGCAGTTCACAATAGGGGTTGTGTGCCTATGAGAATCGGATGCTGCGCTGAGCTGACAGGAGGCAGCGCTCAGGCAGTGATGAGAGGGATGTGGAGCAGCTGTAAATATAGATAAAGCTTTGCTCGCTCTCTGCCTGCCCATCTCCTGCTGTGTGTCCCTGTTCCTAACAGGCTGTGGCCTAGGGCTTGGGGACCCCTGCTCTAAGAAAGCCAAGAACAAAACAGTAAATGCCAACTCATCCAATGCTCCAAAGTGAGGTCCAAGACTCTCAACATGACCAGCAAAGGAGGTGGCCAGAACTTGTTTCATGTGCCTTTAGCCTTTCCTCTAATTTGAGGGCATAAGAGAGTCCATGTTGAAGCGTGGAGAGGGGAGAAAATTGGAAGGGAGATTTTTTAGATAGAATTGATGGAGTTCTGTGCCATGTTCTTTCCCAAAACTGGCAGTAGAAGTGGTCAGTGCCCCATCAGAATTTATCATAGCAACCCTGAAAGGCCAACTGTCATCTCTCAGTATCACCATCTCTGTGCTTGGGGGCTTTCTCTGAAGATGAGGAAGACCAGTCTGCCCATTCCCAAGGAGACCAGAAGTGCCAGGGAATTAACATCCTCCGGGAGAAGCCATCAGCCAATGACTGATGGGAGTTGGTATATAAAGCTCCCAGATCCCTCACTGCTGAGTTGGAAGAACATTGAGGCATGTATTCTGCATGCTTTTCAGAGTCCCTAGGAGGTTATTTTTGATGCCCATCAAAATGGTATTTGGCTTGATTTTAAAAACCTTTTATTGTTTTTTTCTCTTCTCTGACTCTTTTCCCCCATTATATGGTTTGACTCTGTGTCCCCACCCAGATCTCATCTTGAATTGTACTCTCATAATTCCCATGTGTTGTGGGACAGACCTGGTGGGAGACAATTGAATCACGGGAACAGTTTCCTTCATACTGTTCTCATGGTAGGGGATAAGTCTCATGAGAACTGATGGTTTTATAAGGTGTTTCTGCTTTCAGTTCTGCCTCATTTTCTCTTGCTGCCACCATGTAAGAAGTGCCTTTGGCCTTCCGCCATGATTGTGAGGCCTCCCCAGCCACGTGGAACTATGATTCCATTAAACCTATTTTTCTTCCCAGTCTCGGCTATGTCTTTATCAGCAGCGTGAAAACAGACTAATACATCCCATTCCCCTCCCATCACTTCCCAAATAAAGTACTTTACTGACATCCTGATCTCAGGGTCCCTGATATGTTCTGGCTGTGTCCCCACCCAAATCTCATCTTGAATTGTAGTTCCCATATAGGAGGGAACTGGTGGGAGGTAATTGCATCATGGAGGTGGTTACCCTCATACTGTTCTCATGATAGTGGGTGAGTTCTCACAAGATCTGATGGTTTTGTAGGGGGCTTCCCCCTTTGCTCAGCACTCACTTCTCTTACCTGCCGCCATGTGAGACATGCCTGTTTCACCTTCCGGCATGATTGTAATTTCCCTGAGGCCTTTCCAGTCATGAGGAACTGTGAGTCAATTAAACCTCTTTCCTTTATAAATTACCCAGTCTTGGGTATTTCTTCATAGCAGTGTGAGAATGGATGAATACAATCCCTTTCTGGTGGAACTCAAACTAAGACAAAGCCCTGTTATTCAGATAATACCTTTATTCCTAGCACATCTCTAATCCTTTCCTAACTTTGCAAGATGGGTTTCTTCCTTTCTCCACTGAGGAAGCAGAAGATCCATATGACTCCAAAAATATACTCTTTTCCTCACATCACTCTGCTCCCCAGCAGCTGTAAGCCATTCCAGCCAGCAGAATACAGTTCTTTAACTGGCCACCCATAGCCTCTGTTTAATCTAGCACTTTCTTGATGTTCAGAACCTTGGTTCTGAATCATGTGCTCAATGCTATTCCTCACTCTCTGCTGCATCCTGCTTTTGATACCCGCAACGTCTAGTTTCTGTTAGCCCTCTGGATGCAACGCTGGATGCTGTCTCCCTGGCCCTTGACTTTGACTCACCACCCAGCTCCACTGCCCTAGACTTGTCTTGACAAATGCTCTTCCTAGTTGGACTGAGTTCCAGGACTCCTGGTCTCGATGCTATCCGCTATGGATGATGTTCTGGTTGGTTCATATCATGGCTGTCCCTCTGTGCCCTAACAATTCCTATCCTTAGCTGGAGCAAAATAGATTTTTATCCATTGCTTAAAATTTGAAAGCACATCCAGGAAGTTGCGCATACTAGCCGAGCAAGCCGAGTGCATATCGGGAGAACTTGGACACCACTGCTGGGAATTGGCTAAGTGGGAAGATTTTAATTGTTCCCAGGCTTGTCGCATCCACCTAATTTTCTCTAATGAGCACACACAAAGCAACAAGGAGAGGTGCGGGGTTGGATGGCAATTCAGTGCCTCATAATGCCAGATGAATTGCGGTGCCTGCTCCACAGTATTGCATTTGCCGATGTCTGGGAGACAGTCTCCATGGATGCTAATTCAATTATGCTGAAACATAGAAGGAAATTGTCAGCCAAATTGCTGCCACGCTGCCGAGCTGTACCTCGTTCATGTCCCCCGTGCTGTTTTCTGCTGATTCAGCAGCACACAGAGGCTGGTCTAGTCTGAGAATGACCAGGGGCTGTGTTCCACTTGGTATGGTTCTTCAGGCAGACTTCCCATCTTAGACTTCCAAATAGAGAATCTATTCCTTATTAAACTTTTCCTTTCCTCCTTTCACTCGGACAACACCTCTTGTTGCTTATTCATCGTCAACAACAAAAATATATGATAAGCTTAAGAGAACTATATTGTTCGACTAGTAAATCTTGGCTGAGCATCAGTTAAAGACTGAGAACACAGCAGGGAACAAAAATGGGCATAAATCCATGCCTTTAGGAGTTTACGGTCCTGTCTCACTTTCCAAGGAGGGAAGATTATTGAGTCAGTTTCAAGGCTTTCTTTGCTTTCTAGAATCTGGATAATGGATAAATGTGAAAACTCAAAAGAGATAGAAAGGCTCAGTCGATTCATAGGCTACATGGGAAGAGAAGACTAGGGAACACAAGCCAGGGGGCATGGCTAGATTTGGAGATTTTAGGGAGTTTATAAAAGAGAAGAGAAGAATGTACTGGAGCGTTTTGTGGGGAACACAATGAGATGGAAGTGCATTTCAAGCTTTGCTCTATTGTATGAATGGAATGCCTCTGTGCTCTGTGATATTTTTTAAGAGACTTCAGCAATTGCAGTTTTTTTTTTTTTCTTTTTTAGACAGAGTCTTGTTCTGTCGCCCAGGCTGGAGTGCAGTGGTGCAATCTCGGCTCACTGCATCTTCTGCCTCCCAGGTTCAAGCGATTCTCCTACCTTAGCCTCCTGAGTAGCTGGGATTACAGGCACGCACCACCATGGCCACCTAATTTTTGCATGTTTAGTAGAGACAGGGTTTCACCGTGTTGGTCAGGCTGGTCTTGAACTCCTGGTGTCATGATCCACCCACCTCAGCCTCCCAAAGTGCTGGGATTATAGGCATGAGCCACTGCACCTGGCTGTAATTGCAGTTTTAAACTTGTTTTTTTTTTTTTTAAAAAAAATCAATTGGTCAACAAATATTTATTGAATGCCTACTATGTTCCAGGTACAAGGCAGTTGCAATCTTTTCCTTATCTGGCATGTCATTCCAGGGGAAACAGGACTGAATACATGATAAGTACACATATGAGAAGGATGGAACTTCATCCAGGAAGGCAGAGAAGCCTTGGCTGAGCAAATGAGATTTCTGTTGAGCTCTGAAGGATTAGGAGTTTGTCAGGCAAAGAGACATGGGTGGGGAGTACGGACAGTTTCAGACACAGGTAATGGCTTTTGAGAGGGATTCATGGAATGAAAGAATCCAGTTTATTGGCCAAAGCTGTCCCATCAAAAGTAACAATGCTGTGAACTTCTCCACCAGACTCTTCTCAATATCTAGTTTCTAGTTTCAATGAAATTGAATATTCTCGGGTGAGTTCCTATAATGTGGGCCTGAATCTATCTTGCTCCCAACCTCTGCAGCTGATTCTACCCCTGCTGCTATTGTCAAGAAAACAAGTTGAGATAAAGCTGATGGTAGATGGGGCAGCAGGCGGAAATTGCTTTTCAGACTGACTGTCTGGCTGCCAGAACGGAGGTTTCTTTGAATAAGGTTCTGTGCTATGGTGGCTTCAAGGCTTTATATTTATTCGGCACGTACTGTGTGCCCAGTTCTGCGTCAAGTCCAAGGAAACAAAAATGAATAGAAGACGTGGTTTGGTTCTGCTAACATCTGTCACAACTGTAAAAAAGGCTTTCACAGTGTCTTAACGCCCTGAGACTATGACAGTGTTACTTGGTAGGTGACTTCCAGAGCCCCTTGGGGAGGTCAGACCGACCTGAGTTGGAATATAGGCTGTACCTAATAACAGCTGTGTGACTTTAGGTGAGTTAATTCTCCTGTGTTTAAGTTTTTCATCTGTTAAAATGAGGATTATAACACCCGCCTGAAGTACTGTAGTGAGGCTTAGAGATAGCCTGTGTGTCACTCACCTGGCGAATAAGCGGGATTCTGTAGAGTGTGAGAAGACGCCATCACTGTTTTCTCCACTGTCCATTGGCAAGGCCCTGGTGAGCCGAAGCTATCTCTGCCCATGGGTAAAATTTTGAGGAGCCCCCATCACTTTGCTGGCTATTCCTGGATAATAAAATGTCCTGAAGTCATTTTTCTCACAGAATAGTTCTGTGTCAGTAATTAAAATGCCTGCTCTTAAGTAATGGTTAAAACTCCGAGTTTCATTTAAAGTTAAACCTTCTTTCAAGCAAACCAACTTTTTTTAACAAAAGACATTTCTGAAATAATTGGAGAAATTTGAACAGTAACTGAATAGTAGATGAAATTAAGGTGTACTTAATTGAATAATGGTACATATGATATGTGGATATTTACACTGAATTACTAAAGATGAAGTAATGTGTCTGAGATTTGCTTTTCAAAAACTAGTGGTTTGGGGGTAAAGGGTTGGGGTATAAGTGAAAAAAGAATGATCATGTTTATCTTATTATTTTTTGTTATCCTATCCCCTACTTTTACAAATGCTTGAAAATGTGTACAATAAAAGTTTGAAAAAGATTTAAAGCATCTTTCCTCCACAATCTTATATAATTCGCATGTTGTATAGTACATAAGTCTAGTGGGTATTGTTTATGTCATATACATTGTCAATCTATGTATTTATTATAACAATTCTTTGGCTGATGGCAGTGGCCTGTTGTTTTAATAAAATCAGTATATTTTATTATACTGGTAGATAAACTTCTGTGATAACCCCCTAATTATCTTCTACTCCTGGTATTCACATCCTGCGTAATCACGTCCCCTTGGGGCTGGACCTAGTGATTTTGTTCTGATGAATAGAATAGTAAAAATGATGGAATGTCACTTCCAATATTAGATTATAAAAGACTATCTTTTATCTGGCACTACCTCTCTCCAGCTTTTCTCTCTTGCTTATTCTGAAGAAACAAGCTGCCTTGTTGTGAATTACCCTGTGGAGAGACCCACATGTTAAGGAACTGGGAGCATGACCACTGGCCAACAGCCCTAGAGTGATTGAATCTTTCCAACAACCACTTGCATGAGCTTGGAAGAGGATTATTCCCCATTCAAACCTTCAGCTGAGACTGCAGCCCTGACGATACCTTGATTGCAACCTGGTGAGAGATCCTGAGCCAGTGGACTCAGCTCAGCTGTGCCTGGATTCCTGACCCACAGAAACTGTCAGATAATAAATGTTTTAAACTACCAAATTTTGGGGAAATATGTTATGCAGTAATAGACAACAAATAGATTATATAATGACAAACTTCAGACAAATGGAGGTAAAGTTCTTGGAGTGGGTACTTTTTTTTCTAGTTCAAACAAAGAAGTAGTATCAGTGTGGGTTAGCAGTAGCCCTGGTCGCCCCTCTGTCAGCTCAGATGTTGGGGGAGGGGGTTGTCGTTGGCTTCCCTGGGTCCTCACCTTTGCTCTGATTGCTAGCCAAAGGCCCAAGGGAGCAGAGGGAGGAGAGGTGAGGGCAGATAAGGGCTCTCTTGACCAGTAGTGTCACAGTTTGGCATTGGTGCTCTCTGCCTGGCAGGTATTTAAAGTTCCTTCAGGTTTGGCAAGTGATCAAAGCTGAGTCAATTCTTTGAGGTGTATTGTGGATTCTTTGAGGTCCCCGTTAGTGGTGTCCACGCTGCATAGTCCCCCAATTGTTCACCTGAGAACTGTGTTCAGGTGGGGATGCTTCAGTTCCCCTCTTGTGGTGCCCCTTTCCCAGATCCCATGCCCGGTGGTAGCTGTCAGTACCTCTTTCTACTCCTTTAGGTAGGATGCTTCTAAGACACCTCCATTCCAGTTTCTGCACATCTGCTTGACTCCTGGGAAGCTCATGCATCCTTGGCACCTGGATCAGGGTAAGTCCTGCTTCTAGTGCTATCCTCAATCCTCCTCCTGAGATCTCGATAGTCTCCAGCCGTGGTCTGACTAATCTATACATTTTTCAGGTCTCAATCAGATGCCAGTCTCCCCAGACTTAGGGAATTCACAGCAAACTAGAGATATTTCCTGTAAGTTCCTCTAACCAGGCAAGGCTGTGGTCAAAAGTCATTGCCTCTCTCCTCTTCCAAGGGGACTGAGACTAACTTCATACTGGATTACTTTCTCCAGAAAAATCCTCTCCCCAGTTTCCAGCTTCAGTCTTTTCAGAGATGGCCGTTGGACCAAGAGTCAGAAAACTATTTCCATTTAGACCCTTTGCAAGGTTAGAAATGTCAGGTATTTGAACATTTCCTTTTGTTTTTGGCCCGTGGAGCCTCAGCTGAAACCAAGACCCAAACGTTCCATTTTAGCATCCTGTTGTATGCATACAGCTGCTGTTCAATCCATGGTGCTTTGTTACTTTTACGTTGTTGTGGGAGATTTACCGCACTGATGGACCTCATCAATGGTGTCTCTGGATCCACACTCTTTGCCATGACTTGTTAGCCCCTCTCATCAAGGGTTGAAGTCTATTTCCCAATCCTTGGATTTGGGCTAGTCTTGGGATTGCTTTGACCAACAGAATGCGGCAGAAAGAACATTATACCTTTTCTGAGCCTGGAAACAAGAGACCCTGCATGATTTGGGCCTGTCTCTTGGAGTTCTCCTGCTGTTCCATGAATAAACCCATGGGTAGAATGACAGTCCATGTGAATAAGAGCAGGATCAGCTCAGTTGTCCCAGATATGTGAGACAGCCCCACCAAGATCGGCAGAGCCACTTAGCCTGACCACAGAGACATGTGCAAACCCCGCCAAGCTCAGCTCAGATGATCAGAGCTGCCCAACTGACCCACTGACTTGTGAGTGAAAATAGTCAATTGTTACCGTGTACTACTGGGGCTTTGTGGTTGGTTGTTATGCAGCATTATGGTAACCGATACATTGTACTGGGTAGCTAAGGAGGGAGTGTTTTTTGAGCAGAGGACCCTCTCAAATATCAGGTGACAAAACTGACTGCTGGCTTGGCCTTGTCATCCATGCACATCCCTTCCGGAGGAACACTGTTTTTCTTTTCCTTAGGCACCCTCAGCTTCAGCCTGATAGATTCCTCCTGGGCTTGTCAAAACTTTCCAGAATGCAATACGGCAAACAGGGATTCCTCTGGCAGCTTGTTAGGATAATTGAAATGTGGGTGGAAGCTCATTAAGCTCCCCTTTGTCAACATTCTTCCTTCCAGGCCTGGAGAAGCTGTGAGTTCTGTCACATCCCATTAGCTCTATGTCTGGGTGGTTTCCGCACCTTTCCAGGCAAATCAAACACACGGGGTCCACGTTCAAGGGAGAAATAAATTTATTCCCATGGAGAGGGATGTGTTTACGGAAATGGAGAGACATGTGCACATCAGGCTGGGGTGGATGATGAGAAAGAGAATGAGAAGATCTAAGAATGCTTTGGAAGTATAATATATACAGCAGATTGCTGCTCTATGTATTAAAAATCTAGCATTTGAAGTCTGTTCTGAACATCCTCAAGTTCCCTTCTATTCCTACCTCAGCGGGCTCCCTACAAAATGCTCTCTTTATGGAAAAGATTTTGGAGTCAGAAAGACTTTTGTTCAAATCCCAACTGGGCCATAGAAATAATACTAGTAATAATGTGAACTTGTATGGAGCATGTTTTGTTTGCCAGGCTCTGTGCTGTGACTTTTACATAGAAATAATCTCATTTAATCGTAGACAGGAATCTCCCTAAGATCAGGGGTGATGCTTGTTTTTTTTTTATTTTAGATTTTTGAGACAAGGTTTTGTTCTGTTGCCCAGACTGGATTGTAGTGGTGTGATCATGGCTCACTGCAGCCTTGACCTCCCAGGCTCAGGCGATCCTCCTGCATCAGCCTCTCGAGTAGCTGAGACTAGAGGTGTGTGCTACCACACCCGGCTACTTTTTTTTTTAAATTTTATTTATTTACTTATTTATTTTTGAGACAGAGTTTCGCTCTTGTTGCCCTGGCTGGAGTGCAATGCTGTGATCTCGGCTCACCACAACCTCTGCCTCCCAGGTGTGAGCGATTCTCCTGCCTCAGGCTCCCACGTAGCTGGGATTACAGGTATGTGCCACCATGTTCAGCTAATTTTGTATTTTTAGTACAGATGGGATTTCTCCATGTTGGTCAGGCTGGTCTCAAACTGCCGACCTCACGTGATCCACCCGCCTCGGCCTCCCAAATTGCTGGAATTACAGGCATGAGCCACCACGTCTGGCTACCTGGCTAATTTTTTATGTTTTAGGGAGATGGGGCTTCACTATGTTGCCCAGACTGGTCTCAAACTCCTGGGCTCAAGTGATCCTCCCACTCTGGCCTCCCAAAGCGCTGGGATTACAGGGATGAGCCACCATGTCCAGCTGTGATGCCCATTTTGGTTTCCGGTGTAGATCCAGTACACAGCACAATTTTTTGCATTAGATGTTCAATAAGTGTTTAGTGAACAAATGAATGAATGACAATCCTGTGAGGTGGAGCTAACTACTCTTTAAGATAAAGAAACAGAGGTTCTGTAACTGACCTACATTTCCCCAGCTAGTGAGTGGCAGGAGGGGCTTTAAGCCAAAAATGCTGCTTTCAGGTGCCATTATTTCATTTAGTCCTCGGAGTGTCTCTAGGATTCCTGGAGAATGGGAATACTAACAATGCGTATCTCACAGGGCTGTTGTGACAGTCACGTAAGTCAGGGAAGTAAACATATAAGAGATTACCTGGCACACAATAACAGCACACACGCTGGCTTTGTTTATCTTAATGTTTGTTTGTGTCTTTGTTTCCTAATAAAGTGTCGAGGGGGTGGGTGGAGGGGGAGAGTAGTGAAAAAGGGACAATGCACCTCATGGTGCATGGAACCGAAACAATACAAGTTCAAATCTTGACTCTGCCACGTAATTGTTGCACCACCTGTTTAAAGCCACGTACAATTAACGTTGTCATATCTACCACATAGTATTCTTCTATCACTGGGCTGTGACTTCCAGATCGTGTGGGCATGGGAACGAAACCACCTTATCATTAAATGTTTTGCTATCAACAAACACCATATGCTTGTGCAAATCAATCAACAACAATTTGTTTAAAAATTTTAATAACACAAAACCTACCTCATAGGATTGTTTTCAAGACACAATTAATGCTCAGTGAAGCCTAGCACTTGGTAAGTGCTTAATAATAATAGCTAATAATTAGAGCTTACTGAGCAGATGCCATGGGCCAGCACGTTCCACATAGTATCTCATCTGGTGTCTTGTCAACCCTATGAGGCAGGTACTGTTAATTGCTCCATTTTACACTTGAGGAAACTGAGGCATAGAGGTTAAGCAACTTGTCTGAGGTCAAACATCTAGCAGAGAAGGCTAATTTCACATGAGACTGAGCACATTCTGTAGAGGAGAAGAGGAAGGGCAGAACATAAGGACACTTGGATTGAGCTGAAACAAAACCCCTGTCCTTTGTAAACCCAATTTTGGGTGATTTCCAACTTGAGGGGTATGTGGCATTTCCTGATATGTATAAGAAGCTACTTCTGCAGCCCTTGGGTTCCAAGGTCACTTTTAAATGGGTTGTTTTGATGACCTTCAGTGCAGAGGAAATGGTACTTCTATAACATTGTCTTTAAAGGAGCATTGTGTTTTAGAAACTACAGGAAGAAAATTACCTGAGGATAATGATTGAAAATAATTGTGCTCTGATGGACTAAATCTGGGATTGGCTAGTCATCACATTAGTCAACCCTGTTCTGTTGGTTTTAACTGGCTGGAATTCCTTTAGAAGGATTTCAGCAAAGATCGACATGTTTGATTAGCAATGTCTGCTGTGGGTGAGGGAAGGATGACAGAGGCATGTGTGACATGAATTATTGACCCTGCCTTATTTATATGCTTTGAAGAGTTACTCTAGGAGGGCAGTTACACTTCCCTTTGTCAAAGTTTTTGGGACACACCTCATGGGTGTCTCCATAAATCATGCACAATTACACATTTGAACAAAGAAGTGTTGCTGTGTCATTTATCATTGAACTGCTACTGTGTGACCAGGCCTTTCTCCAGATTCTCCAGTAATTATCCAGGAGAAGAAACAAAGGCTCAGAGAGGTGAACTAATTTGCTCAAAGTTGCACAGCACCTAGTGCAATGTCTGACACCTAGTAGGCAACTAATAAGTTATGTGTTAATTGATCAGCTAGTAAGTGATCTACTGTGATTTAAGCCTAGCTTTTAAGCTTTGAGATGAATGCCTATTCTATGGCTCAGTTGCTGCCTCTGCAGAGGGCCTCATTCTGTACTAGATGTTCTGCTGCATATAGAAATAAGTAGTGATCTGAATGCTCAAGGAATCTACAATCTTATTTCCTCCATCTTGTCTATCAACCCTCAGAGAAGAGTCCAAATCTTCTGGAAAGAGAAAGAAAGGGTCACTGCATTTTATTTGGTTACAAAGCACTAAATGGTAAATTGCCTTTACGTTTTGAATTGCTGGCACCATCAGATTCATTATGAATACAACTGCATCTTTTTGGGGTAATAGCCATTTTTATCTTGCTGATACAGAAAAAGGAAATACAGCCCAGACAGCAGCCTGACAAAGGGCTGGGTAGCAGTCCTGAGGCTCATGGCGCCTAGAGAAAGCCACCGTGTCTCTCTGGACCCATTTCCTCCTTAAGAAATTATGGTCGATCTGTGTCTTGGTAACCACAGCAGGGGACAGTTAAGGAAACCTAATAAAAAGTCTCAAGGCAAACCTAAAGTTCTGTGCAAAAGCAGAATAATGAGAATACTGCATGAGAAATTCGCTTTGTGTTAGCAATAAATCCCTTCTGTTTGTTCAGCCCTTAAAGGCCTCTCAAATCTAGCGTCTCACGTGATCATCACAATAAACCTGGAGGCTGGTGAGCCGGTAGTAGCAGGGCGTCGGGGAAGTGAAGTGACTTGCCAAAAATCACACAGGCTAAAGGGGAGTAGAACCAGACCCCCCAGTACAAATCTAGCCGGGTCCCAATTGTATCACTGCATGACTGTGCTGAGGAGAAAGAAGGTTAGAAGCCCCTCCTAACAAAGAAAATGTTTGTTGAATGAATGCAAGCAACTGGGTAAGATGGTGAGTGAATAAACTCCCTTAATCCTTTCCAGCGGTGATTTTACCGAGTGTCAAGAGCCTTAAAAATGTAAATTTCTTCTGATCCCATTCTTTCCCCTTCTTAAGAATTTATCCCAAGGAAATAATCAGATAAGATGTAAAGATGTGGTATTTAGGCATTCATATTATTATTTATGAAAGCCAAAAAAATTGTATATAATCTAAATATCCAGCAGTAGGACACTGCTTTAAATAAATGAATAGATAAATAAATACATTATGACATTCCCGCATTCTGGGTATTAAAACAGTATCTTTGATGAATACAAAGAAAAATGTGCTTAGCTATAGGGGTGTTTATTGCAGCTTTCTTTACAAGAGCAAAAAGAATATAAACCTAAATATCCAACAACAAAGGTTTGGATTTGTAAATACACCAGAATACAATAGAGTTTCTTTTTATTTTTTTGTTGGGGGGGGATGGATTTTTGCTCATCGCCCAGGCTGAAGTGTAATGGCACGATCTTGGCTCACTGTAACCCTTACCTCCCGGGTTCAAGAGATTCTCCTGCCTCAGCCTCCCAAGTAGTTGGGATTACAGGCATGCTCCACCACGCCTGGCTAATTTTTTTGTATTTAGTAGAGACAGGGTTTTGCCATGTTGGCCAGGCTGGTCTTGAACTCCTGACTTCAAATGATCTGCCCACCTCAGCCTCCCAAAGTGCTGGGATTATAGGCGTGAGCCACCACGCCCGGCCAGGTTTTCTTAAAACAACGATGTAGCTGCATATTTATAGACAGGAAAAGATTTATAATGCAAATTAAGTGGATGAAGTAAGGAAGAGAATATGTGTAACATGATATCTCTCACTCGTATATCTGCAAGGATATATTGGAAAATGTTAACAGGGATTCTCTTTGGATGATAGGGGTATATTTTTAAACAATGATAATTAGAATAATTCTTATTATAGGTGTTACTATTCATTGTGCTCTATGAGCTATGTATGTGTCTATGCTAGGTTCACAGACCTGCATGCATTCCGAACACAGTGCAGCTCCATGAAGCAGGTATTACTGCATGATTAGGACTTCAATCTTGGGGTTGACCTGGGAAGAATGATGGAGAAGAGACAGGAAGGTGCATACACTTTGACAAATACCCACTCTGTGCCAGACACCTAATGGACATCATCACACTGAATCTTGCACTAATTATTCAGGAAAAAAAAAATTACCTCCCATTCATACGTGTGAAAATTGGAGCTCAGAGAGGTTGAACAACTTGCTCCAGGCCACTCAGCTTGCAAATGGGACCCGTCTGATTCCAAAATGCACATACTCTCCACCTTGCTCTATTGCCAGGTGTGTCTACTTCTCATAATCAACGAGGCCATGGCCAAATCCACCGACAAGCAAAGATTGCAGGAGTTTTGAGGGGCTTTTTATCATCTAGTTCAGCCTAACCTTACAGTGAAGCTGGAGGCAGAGTCCGGGACCTTCTTATACTTGCTCCAAGCTCTGCTTCTGTCCTGTGGGATAGTAGTGATCCCCATCCCTGCCTGGCTTTGGAAATAGATACATGGAAGTCATACCAACTTTACATAGCTGTGAAACTGACTCTAGACCTCCATTTTGCAAGTTGCTTCCCCTCTTGATGTCTCAGTTTCCTTACTCATAAAGTGGAGTTAATAGTAACACCCACCTTTATGGGCTTTTCAAAGGTTAGAAATAATATTTGCAAAACACTTGGCACAGAGTAGGCACTCATCATTTAAAGAGGGCTTCTTCTGTTTTGTTTGCTCATCCTGAAAATATAGGGGTGATAACAGGAAGGGAATATATACTCTTAGTGAAGCAAGTGACTCAGGCTAGACCAATATGCATGCATTTTGGAGCCCCAAGGAAAAGCGCCTCAGGTTTTCTCTGTCAAATTAAAATCAGTTCCACCTTAAAATTCCCCTCTGCAAACATTTGGAAAGATGGTATTTAATTGATCATAACATCCTCAGACTCTCAGGCAGGCTCTTTGCTCCTCTTGCTCATCACCGCTGATTACTCAAGGTATTTTTATGTAAACAGAAAATGGCTCCTGCATAATTAGACCCATCCACCTCCACACTCCCTGCTCTTTCTTTGCTTCTAGCCTCTTGGAGCCGCCCAGCCACCTCTGAGCCTAATCAGCGGAAGATCTATGCATCTGCCGAGCTCTGAAGGTTCCAAGAGGGCTGTAGAGGGGCCACAGACACTGACTGCAGAAGCTGTCATCTGGGGCTGTAAAGGCTGCTGAGAAAAACACATAGCCCTGCAACTTCGATTTTTCCCTCTTGGCTCCCTCCAGTACATCCCCCTATTCCCAGTGCCCTGTGCTACCTGTTGCACACATCAGGGAGACATTCTTTTTCCAAACTTAGCAGCCCTGTCTCCCATCCCTGACTTTCTGTTAGCCAACTCCAGACAGGAAAGGGTTAATCTTAAAATAACCAAATCTGTATATATGGATGACATCTACTTAATGTGTGCCTTCCATGGTAGCTTCCTGGGTACATGCAGGACTGGAATTCTTCGTTTCCATCCTGTTCTTCCTGCACGCCCTCCACCCCCCCAACCCTGATAGACCACATCATAGCTCTCAATGACATCACTGAAGGCAGGGAGTGTATCGTATCACATTGTCTTCTCCATCTCCCATGTTCGGCATACTTCTGAGAGTTAGTAGTGCTCTGTTCAGGAACTTCAGGTTCATCCGAGAAGACGTGGGAATGCTGAGAAGTAAGTCCACAGAGGTAAGTAAAGTTAGAGCGTTGAAAGGTTTGGACTTTATCGTACAGGCACTGAGGAGTTTTAAGGGTGAAATAATCAGATTTGTGTTTCAGGAAGCTCCCTTTGGCTGCCAAGTGGAGAGCAGATGAAGGGGAATAGGAAGACTATTAGAAGGCTGTTCAAATAATTCCAGAGACCTGCAGCCTGAACTAGGGGGTGGGAGCTTTCCTTCATCCCCCCACAAGGTTTTTGCAGCCACATGTGCCTACTCCAGGCAGATGCTGTTGGGAGGTGCAGTTGGTACCCAGCCCGCACTCCCTAGGCCTTAATTGTCTGCGGCAGTTCTTGGATGCTCTGATGATTTCCAATATGCTGTGATGCTTTCCAGTGTCTCTCAGCCTAAGGGTGTCCTTGCACCATGGTAATGTGCTTGGTACCTCTCAGAGCAGGTAGGAGGCACCAGAGGAGTGACACCTCATGAGTGTTCCTCAATCCTTGAGGACAAGTACCCCAGCTTCCTTGACCCTTGGAGGGACAATTCTGAAGCATATTCTGCATTGTCTACTAGAAGTATCCTGAAGGATTGATTAAACCCTGGCAGTCCACAGGGAGTGACCAGCTCATTAAGATGTCCTCGATTGCCATCTTCCATTCTCTGTCTGACTTCCCCACTCCCTCACAGTGCTTCTTGGGATCACTCCCCAAAAAAACTCTTTGCACCCAAATCCTTGTCTCAGAGTCTGTTTTAAAAACGAACCCAAATTAAGACAGTAGCATTTTACCATAATTTCGTATTACATGAATGGATAAATATGTACACATTTTCATTCATTCATTCATTCATTCATTCATTCATTCATGCTATCCCTTGTGACTTGACTTTTTAGCATCAACAATTCCTTTAAGAATGGCACATTTGCTTTCTGGGGCACTAAGTCCTGCTCAAACTTGTTCAGGCACAGCATTTAGTCAGTGACACTATTGCCATGCATGGAGCCCAGATATCAAAATGAGGCATGGAAATGCACTGGTTTTAAATGTCTAAAGTCAAGGTGCAAGGGGTTATAAGAAAATGGAACGTCCACGTCAGCAGGTGCCACCTTCTGGCTCTGCTCAGTAATATTAAGAGAGGACCCAGCAGTGGGCAAATGTAAGGGACCCCTTGGAGGTGCTGTCACTTAAGCTTCCTTTGCCTGGGAGAGTGTACATGAATTGTCCAAAAAGAGTAAACTTGATGGCTGGTGGAGAGTTCATATTGTTTTTTTTTTTTTTTCTTAGAAAATATTCTGGTCTTAGAAAAAAGAAAGTGACCTCAAATTACCTCAACTGTAGTGGCAAAGGACTGCTCTGTATTTAAAGTTTATTGTGAAAATTTGGAGGGCTGGGATAGGAACCTGCCAGTCATGAGTAAACCCATGGTTTTCGACCAGGGGTGACTTTGCTTCCAGGGGACACTTGACAACGTCCAGAGAAATTTCTGGTTGTTACAACTTGTGTGTGTGGTGAGGGGTGTTACTGGCATCTCAGGAGTAGAGGCCAGGGATGCTGCTCAGCATCCACAGAGCTGCTAGATTATCTCGTCCCAAAGGTCAATAGTGCTAACATTGAGAAACCCTGCTTTAGAGGAATCACTTCTCCTAGCTTCTATTCTCCCCTCTGGGCTTGGGGAGGGAACGACCTGAATCATGGGGCATATCTGGGGATTCCAGCATGGGGCAGTAGAGGACGGTATAAATCCCTGTGCCTGCCTTTGCTTGGGGGTAAAGTGGTAGTGGTGAAACGGGGAAAGTTCCCTAATCTCCCTCTCGGGGTGTGCGATGGGGGCGTGGCTCACTTCTTCAGTGCCCCACAGCTGAAGTCCCTAGAGGGAGCACGCAGACGGGCAGGTTGTGGGGACCGCGGGCTCCGACCCCACAGGCAGCATCTAGGGTTGAGTATTCATAGCTCCCGAAGCCCCAGTGGGCGTGTGGTACAATGTGCTCCTTCAGCGTAGACGTCCACAGGCGGCTTGTGTTAATCAGCTCAGTTAGACCCTCTGCCGTATCACAAGGACAGAGGGCTTTCTGTATCCTGGGTTCTTGCCCCAGTGTCCTGGACAAATCAGATCACACGTGGGCTTGGATGATGGGTACAAGGTTTTACTGGGTGAAGATAGCTCCCAGCAGGTGGATGGGGAGCCAGCAGGGGATGGAGTGGAAAGGTGATCTTTCCGGGAGCTCAGCAGCCGGACTCTCCTCCGACCTCCCCCAGCTGAATTCTGCGTTGCCCCATCGTAGATGGCCTGCCGGCGTCTACTGGTGTGTGCTTCTGCCAGAGTGTTCCTCTAGACATCCAGCTGTTTGTGTCTGTGTCTGCTAGGGTCTCGAGGTTTTTATAGGCACAGGAGGAGGGTGTGGCAGGTCAGAGTGGTCTTGGAGAATGCACCTTTTGGGCGCGAAAACAGGAGTGCCTGTCCTCACCTAGGTCCGTGGGCACAGGCCCAAGGGTGAAGCCTTTGCCAGGGACCCTGCCCTTCTTTACCCAGCACCTCCCGGCCCCAACTCCCATATCAGTGTTGGGAACACAGGGTCATTGGCATTGCTAAGGGCCTTATTTCACGTTGGTCTCAACAACGGGATGGTTTAAAAGCAACCAAAACTTATTTAAAAAGGAAACTTGATATCATTACCATAAATAAAAAATAAAACAGAGTCACTCGCCTTAATTAGAAGGTAATCACAAAATAAATCCAATGAAAGTAATAAAATATTATTGAATACAGGGGAGTTGAGCAGGCTGGAAATCAGGAAGCCTTAGGAGAGTCCCATTACCTCTCCGGGCTTCGATTTGCTCAGCTATCAAATGAGATTTGTTTAAAATAGTGTTTCTCAAAGAGTGGCAAGGGCAATACATTTTGTGCAAAGGAGATAATTTGTGGTTGTGTGCAGAGGCAGCATTAGATAACAATGAAATACTTGGTGAGAAATTGATCCCTTTTTTCAATTTTCTTTTAATCCCTCCAAACGTAACAAGGAGAAAGTCTCAGTTGGGGTGCTAACATGTCTTTAACACCTTTTGGACACTTGCTAATTTCCCTTTTGGCAAAAGACAGAGCAGTCTACAGGGTCAGGGCGTTTGTCAGGTCACCTTTCTCAGTATTTAGTAACATTCTATAATTTCATTGTACTTATTTTATGATTGCCTTCTATTCATGTAAAGTGGTACTCGTTTTCCATTTTAGTGGTATTATAGAAATTTTGTCTTGAAATACATCTATGTAAGTTCTGTAAGTGAATCAATTTAATAATATTAAATAAAAATGAACAGGTACTATGTAAAAATGGTAAAGATTATGACATTAGCAGATATTATAATGCAAGGAAGTCAGGTTGTCCTTCTTCCAGGGATAACCTTAAAATCACTGTATTTTTTTTACTTGCAAAATTAATAATTTGCAAATAAATTGCAAATATCTATGCTTCAAATATTACCTTAAAATTACACAGGGCTCTCTTAAAGCTAGCCAGTCGACATGTCTAAATGCTTCCAACTCTATTAACCACTCATCCCTCCTCTGACCCATTTTACAGTATCTTTTGTGAGAAGCACTATACCTACACCTAACAGAGTACTTGATACAAAGTGGGCACTTAATAGGTGCTTGCTGATGAAATATATGCAGCCAAGTAATAAAAAAGGAAGTTTTCAGTTGCTATTGACAGAAAATCCAACTCAAACTGGCTTAACAACAACAAAAAGACAGAGAAATGTTCAGAGGTAAGGGGTTGTAGCATTGGTCCGGAGGTGTATGATGTGATCTTGGCTGTGACTTCATTTCTGTAGTCTTCTCAGATTGGCCATTCTTTGTGTCCTTGTGCTCTGGGGGAGATTTGCATCATGGTAGAAAAAATAGCTGCTGAGATCTCATTCCCAAACACCACAAATCCAGGGGAAGAAAGTATCTTGTCTCCAATATTCCAAGGAATTGTTTTGAGATTCACTCCAATTGGACCATTTTAGGTCACATGTTAGCCCCAGAACCAATCACTGAGGACAGAGGGATGAAACCCCTTGATTGATTTCTCCTGGGTCACACCTCCCATGCCTGCATCCAGGGATGGTACCAACTTCCCCAGAGTAACATGAGTTCTCAGATGGGAATTGAGAGCTGTTAGGAAGGTTAAGTTGGGAGGGGAGGGAATAGATGCTAGAAAGCATGAACACGTGATAAATGCCCACTCCATCCATGAATGACAGCCGACATTGATAGAGGCCACGCTGGTTCATGAACCATTTGTTATTTTCTAGGATGAGAAGAGAAGTGTAATTGAGGGTAAGCATTTAGAAACTTTGAGAGAAGTTCAGTATTTGTACAACATCTAATGTTGTGATGAGTGGACTCATCTTGTTGAACAGGGTTTAGACCACAAGCATTGGCTTATGAAGGATGGGAAAAAAATTAGTCTGTCGTAATAGATAATTTGAGAAGTGCAGGTGTAGAAGCTGCATCTTGCAGATTGTCCACTGTTAGAAGATTGGTTTCCATGTTCAGCTGGAATAGGGATAAGGTGTGTCTGGTTGAAAGGAGAGCTAAAAATAGTAATAGTAGCTACGTTGGTGAGAAATTGATCATTTCAATTACAAATGGAAATCATCATAGCCAGCCCATCCAATCTCTCTGCACAATGATTACAAGTGAAGGCTCTGGAATAAGAGAGACTCAGGTTCAAATCTTACTTCCAACATTTTCTAGCTATGCCATAAAGTACTAGGATAAAATACTAGGAGTGTTGGAGCCTCAGTTTTCTCCTCTGTAAAATGGAACTAACACTCAAGTTGCTGTACAGACTAGTGCCTGATTAGTGGTCACTCTTTCATAGGAACTTTCTTGAACTGTAGATAGAGGTAAGGGAGATGATATCACTCCTGTTTCATGATTAAGGAATCAAAGTACTGAGAGGCTGTTTGTTCCTAATAATCTATTTTCCTTCACTTTTTTTTTTTTTTTTTTTTTGAGATGGAGTCTCGCTGTGTCTCCCAGGCTGGAGTACAGTGGCCTGATCTCGGCTCACTGCAAGCTCCGCCCCCCGGGTTCACGCCATTCTCCCGCCTCAGCCTCCCGAGTAGCTGGGACTACAGGCGCCCGCCGCCACGCCCGGCTAGTTTTTTGTATTTTTAGTAGAGACGGGGTTTCACCATGTTAGCCAGGATAGTCTCGATCTCCTGACCTCGTGATCCACCCGCCTCGGCCTCCCAAAGTGCTGGGATTACAGGCTTGAGCCACCGCGCCCGGCCCACTTTTTTTTTTTTTTTTAAGACAGGGTCTCACTTTGTCACCCAAGATTGGAGTGCAGTGGTGTGATCAGGGCTTACTGCAGCCTTGGCCTCCCAGGCTCAGGTGATCCTCCCACTGCAGCCTCCCAAATAGCTGGGATCACAGGTACCTGCCACTATGCCTGGCTAATTTTTTAATTTTTTATAGAGATGGAGTTTCACCATGTTGCCCAGGCTGCTCTCAAACCCCTGAACTCAAGGAATCCACCCCCCTTGGCCTCCCAAAGTGTTGGGATTACAGGTGTGAACCACTGTGCCCTGCCTCTATTCAGTTTTATCTTAGACTTTTGTCATTGGGATGTAGATAGAAAGTCTGAACTAAAATTCTGGGTCTGAACTACTACTGGGTTCATTGAGAAATTTGGGTGTGAATTGGCCTGATGTCAAGATATTATGAGCATCTTGATTTATGTGGAGATGCTTCCAAACACTAACAGGTGATTATTATAGATTGCAAGATACCAAGTAACTATAAGAAGAAGAAAGCATCTAAGGATTAAGAATGACTAGGAATGAAGTGTACATTTGCAGGCCTCTTGTCTTTTCTGATAATGCCTTTACTACTTATTATGGAACGTGGGTTGCTATCATGACAAAAGAGGTAATGGGGATTGTGCAAAGTGGCCTTGTAGATTAAACTTCACAAAACTTGGTTTAAGCTTCCTCCTGGGAGTTTAGCTTGAAACATCTCATTACCAGTTGTCCTGATACCAGAGATTTTCCTGAGGGCTATAGAGATTTTAAAAGTTTTTACTACCAGGATCATCCTTTCTCCTTAATATTCACACTTGGTGAGAATAGGTCCTGATTCTTCTGAAACTGATTATTATTTCCTTAGGACTAATACTTCAAAGAACATTCCATGGGTCAGGCCTGAAATCACTGCAGAGAGCATTATAGAGGAAGACTAAGAGACTAAGAGCTACTCCTGGAACCAGGGGTGATAACGATTTGGCTGTGTCCACCCCCAATCTCATCTTGAATTCCCACGTGTTGTGGGAGGGACACAGTGGGAGATAATTGAATCACAGGGGCACATCTTTCCCATGCTGTTCTCGTGACAGTGAATAAGTCTCATGAGATCTGGTGGTTTTATAAAGGGGAGTTTCCCTGCACAAGTTCTCTTTTTTTTGCCTCCTGCCATCCATGTAAGACATGACTTGCTTCTCCTTGCTTTCCACCATGATTGCAAGGCCTCGCCAACCATGTGGAACTGTGAGTCCATTAAACCTCTTTCTTTTGTAAATTGCCCAGTCTTGGGTTTGTCTTTATCAGCAGCATGAAAGTGGACTAATACAAGGGGTAACTGAAGAATAAAAGTCACCGCAGTCTTGCATTCCAATCAGAGATACTCCTGTCATATGCAAAGGCAAGAGGTCAAAAAGGGCTTTCTTTTTCTTTCTTTCTTTTTTTTTTTGAGACAGGGTCTCACTCTGTTGCCCAGGCGGGAGTGTAGTGGCATGATCATGGCTCACCGCAGCCTTGACCTCCTGGTCTCAGGTGATCCTCCCACCTTTGCCTCCCGAAGTGCTGGAATTACAGGCATGAGCACCAGGGCTGGCCAAAATGGGCTTTGTTTTTGATGGAGTGATCTGCTGTCAGAGATTTGCTTTAAAATACTCTCTAGAGTGGGATATTGACAAAGCAAGCTTGGCCAAATGTGATGGGTATGTGAGACTATTCTCTTTTGTGTTTGAGATTTTCATGAATACAAAGTTAGAAAATAGGCTACAGAATTTCAATTTTCCACTGTATAAACAACACGGCATTAAATATCAGTCATTCAGTAAATAATTGTGGAGAATCAACTATATACTCTTTGGTGCTGACCTTAGGGTGACCCACCAAAGAAGATGGGACAGATTCCTATCTAGTCACCCTTAATTAAGAGATCCATTGGTTGAAGTATCCTGCTTGTAGGTAAAAAATTCCAATTAGCTTTCTAGTTTTTAAATCTATTCATATGTCTGGACATATTAGGACTGGACAAGACTTAAGTAAAATTGTAACATGAAAATACAGATACCAAAGTTAACAAACAGAAATGAGAAACTTGGAGAAAGCAGATATGACATAGAAACAGAAAATAAAGTAAAATAGAAACAAAAGAAATACTTAATATCCTTGTGGAGTTAAGAGAAGATATGACATCCGTGAAATAGTTAAGAATGAGTTATTGAAATAATTTTAAAGAACATGACCGTTTGTTTTACTATAAATAATTCAGGTTACATATTTGTTCTGTACACTTTTCTATATGTATGTTTACAACCTACAATGATTAAAAGTAGAATAAAATGAATTATACTGCTAAAAAAATCAATAGAAAGGTTGTAAAGTTGAAGAAATCTCCCATAAAGTAGAACAAAAAATGAAGAGCTGGAAAATAAAATGGAAGAAGTAAGAAAATTAGAGACTTAGTCTGAGATTCAAAACAGGAGTAAGTAAGTCATAGAGTTAGAAAACAGAAAAAAAGTGGAGTGAATGAGATAAAGTATAAGAGAATATCCAAGAACTACAGCATATGAGACTACAGATTAGGAGGGTCTATTGAGTAATCTGCATCCTAAAGGGGAAGAAATATCCACACAAAGGCACATCATTATGATATTTTTAAAACAAAGGGGATAAAAGGAAAATCTTAAAAGTGACTAGAGACCGGGCATGGTGGCACATGCCAATAATCTCAGCACTTTGGGCGGCTGAAGCAGGATGATTGCATGAGGCCAGGAGTATGGGACCAGCCTGGGCAGCATAGTGAGACCCCCATCTCTATAAAAAATTTAAAATTAGCCAGGTGTGGTGGCATGCACCTGTAGTCCCAGTTACTTAGGAGGCTGAGGCAGAGGATTGCTTGAGCCCAGGAAGTTGAGGCTGTGGTGAGCCATTATCATGTCACTGCACTTCAGCCTGGGTGACAGAGTGAGACCCTGTCTCAAAACGGTGACCAGAAATGAAATTTTAAAATAGCGTAGGTCACATACATTGTGTGTTAGTCTATTCTTACACTGCTATAAAGAACTACCTGAGACTGGGTAATTTGTGAAGAAAAGAGGTTTAATTGACTCACAGTTCCACAGGCTGTACAGTAAGCATGATTGGAGAGGCCTCAGGAACTTACAATCATGGCAAAAGGGAAAGGGGAAGCAAGCACATATTCACATGGCCAGGAGGAGAGAGAGAAAGTGAAGTGGGGAAGTGCTACACACTTTCAAAACAACCAGATCTCATGAGAACTCATTCACTATTGTGAGAACAGCAAGGGGGAAACCTGCCCACATGATCCAATCACCTCCCACCAGGTTCTTCCCCCAACATTGGGAATTACAATTCAACATGAGATTTGGGTGGGCAGAGCCAAATCATATCATTCCACCCCTGGACCCTCCCAAATCAATCTCCTGCCCTTCTCATATTTTAAAACACAATCATGCTTTCCCAACAGTCCCCCAAAGTCTTAACTCATTTCAGCATTAGGTCAAATGTCCAAGTCCAAAGTCTCATCTGAGACAAGGCAAGTCCCTTCCACTATGAGCCTATAAAATCAAAAACAAGTTAGTTACTTCCAAGATACAATAGGGGTACAGGGATTGAGTGAATACTCCAGTTCCAAAGGGAGTAGTTAGCCAAAACCAAGCAGCTACAGGCCCCATGCAAGTCCAAAATCCAGCAGGGCTGTCATTAAGCCTCAAAGCTCTGAAATCATCTCCTTTGACTTTGTATCTCACATCCAGGGCATGCTGATGCAAGGGGTAGACTCCCAAGGCTCTGAGCAGCTCTGCCCTGTGGCTCTGCAGGGTGCAACCCCCATGGCTGCTTTCAGGGGCTGGCATTGAGTAACTGTGGTTTTAACAGGTGCACAGTGCAAGCTGTTGGTGAATCTACCATTCCGGGGTCTGAAGGATGGTGACCCTCTTTCCACAGCTCCACTAGACAGTGCCCCAGTAAGGACTCTGTATGGGTGCTCCAACCCCACATTTCCCCACTACACTGCCCTACTAGATGTTCTCCACGAAGGCTCTGCCCCTGCAGCAGACTTCTGCCTGAACATCCAGGCATTTCTATACATCCTCTGAAATCTAGGCAGAGTCTCCCAAGCCTCAACTCTTGCCTTCTGTGCACCTGCAGGCCCAACACCACATGGAAGTTGCCAAGGCTTGGGGCTTGCACCCTCTGAAGCAACGGCCTGAGCTGTACCTTTGCTCCTTTTAACCACAGCTGGAGCTAGAGCAGCTGGGATGCAGGGCATCGTGCCCTGAGGCTGCACAGAGCAGAGCGCCCTGAGCCCAGCCCACAAAACTATTTTTTGCCTCCTAGGCCTCCAGGCCTGTGATGGGAGGGGCTGCCACAAAGGTCTCTGGAAGGCCTTGTTGGCATTTTCCCCATTGTCTTGGCTATTAACATTCGGCGTCTCTTTACTTATGCAAATGTATGCAGCCTTGAACTCCTCCCCAGAAAATGTTTTTTTTTTTTTTCTACCACATGGTCAGCCTGCAAATTTGCCAAACTTTTATGTTATTCTTCCCATTTAAATGTAAGTTTCAATTTCAGACCATCTCTTTGTGAACACGTATGAGCATATGCTGTTAGAAGTAGCAAGCACATGGCCAGCAGGAGAGAGAGGAAGTGAGGGGGGGAAGAGCTACACACTTTCAAAACAACCAGATCTCATGAGAACTCACTATCATGAGAACAGCAAGGGAGAAATCTGCCCCCATGATTACTTCCCATCAGGTCCTGCTACCAACATTTGGGATTATAATTCAACATGAGACCTGGATGGGGACACAGAGCCAAACCATATTACCTTGGTATGTGAGAATAAAAATTTTACTAGCATCAGTCAACCAACAGTAACATTCAAAGATTGAAGTGAATGCGTCAATGCTTTCAGAATTCATAGTAAATGTTATTTTCAATGTTCAAGTATATATCTAGGGAAACTGTCTGTTGAGTTCAAGGATGGAAGACGGATATTTTCAGGTCTGCAAGTATCCAATATATTCCTAAGTACCTTTCTGAAAATGTTGCTAAAGGAAGTGTTCCAGGAAAACAAGTGGGACATCCAAAAAAGTGACAGGATATTTGGATAGGAGATCCAGGACAGAAGTGAAAGTCTCAGGACAATTACAAAGGAAAATCCCAAGACAACAGTCATGCTTCAGACCTTAAATGAAACCAGTTCGTTTTGAAGCAGGAGAATGGAGAGTCGAGGAAAAGAGAAGGAGAGCAAGAGGAACAGGGGACATTGAGGAGAAGGAGAAAGAGGAGGAAAAAAGAAAAGGAAAGAAGAAGAATGAGGAAAGAAAGACAAAGAGGTAGGGAGGATGTGAGAAAGGGAGGAAGAGAGAAGGGGATGGGGCAGGGTGAAGATAAAGGAAGGAAGGACGGCAAGAAGGGAGGGAGGAAAGGAGGAGCTGGTAGACTTTATGATGCTTTTGAGCAGGTAGAAAAATGGTATTAAGATTTTTGCATTGTAGATTTTAGGAGTAACTAATAATAAGCACATAGTAAATAAAAGCAAGAGGAAATTATTATTATTATTTTAGATTCGGGGGGTACATGTGCAGGTTTGTTACATGGGTATATTGTGTGATGCTAAAGTTTGGGCTTCTAATGATCCCAGCATCCAGGGAGTGAACATAGTGCCCAATAGGTAGTTTTTTTGACCCTTGCCTCCCTCTCTGCCTCCCCACTTTTGACATCCCCAGGGCTTATTGTTCCCATCTTTGTGTCTATGTGTACCCAATCTGTAGCTCCCATTTTTAAGTGAGAACATCTGGCATTTGGTTTTCTGTTCTTCTGTGAATTTGCTTAGGACAATAGCCTCCAGCTATACCCACATTGCTGCAAACGACATGATTTCATTCTTTTTTTATGGCTACATAGTATTCCACGGTGTATATGTGCCACATTTTCTTTATTCAATCTATCATTGATGGGCACCTGGATTGATTCCATGTCTTTACTATTATGAATAGGGTCATGATAAACATATGGGTACAGGTGACTTTTTGGTAGAATAGTTTATTTTCCTTTGTGTATATACTCAGTAATGGGATTGCTGGATTGAATGGTAATTCTATTTGTAGTTCTTTGAGAACTCTCCAACTGCTTTCCACGGTGGTTGAGCTAATTTGCATTCTCACCAACAAAGTATAAGCCTTCTCTTTTCTCTGCAGCCTCATCAACATCTGTTATTTTTTTAGTTTTTAATGCTAGCCATTCTGACTGGTGTGAGATGGTATCTCATCGTGGTTTTGAGGCAATTATTATCTCTAGGAAAAAACAAACAGAGGACAAGAAAAGACATGTAATAACAGTACAATACTTACCTAAGGAATTAACATTATTTACATGATTCTAATAATAACACTATATACTAGTTTAAACAAAAATTGAGATATTATGAGGAAGAATTGGGGGTGGGGGAAAGAGAGAGTTAGATTATGTGAGTGAGGGGTCATGATGTAAAAGAATTAAAATGTTTCTTCCGTAGAAAAATAGAAAATATAATAGATGATGCTTAGTTGATAACTCAATAAATAGTAGTATCAGTGTGTTACTTAAAATGTGGAAATGAATACCAGAAAAGGCAGCCTAAAATACTGAATGTGGTTGCCTCTGTGGAGCAAGATTAGGGGCTGACGTTGCATGGGACATACATGAGACCGCTGAAATTTTGTTAGACTTTTTTTTTTCTTTGAGATGGAGTCATGCTGGGTCACCAGGCTGGAGTGCAGTGGCACAATCTCAGCTCACTGCAACCTCCGCCTCCCAGGTTCAAGCGGTTCTCCTGTCTCAGCCTCCTGAATAGCTGGGACTATAGGCGTGCACCACCACGTCCACCTAATTTTTGTATTTTCAGTAGAGACGGGGTTTCACCATGTTGGCCAGGATGGTCTCAATCTCTTGACCTCATGATCTGCCCACCTCAGCTTCCCAAAGTGCTGGGATTACAGGTGTGAGCCACTGAGCCCAGCCTGTTATAAGTTTTATAATAAAACTGCAATCAGTCTAGACAAAAGCTTACCCCGTTACTCCTTTCTTCCTCCCTCCTACCTTTTCTCCCCACTTCCCAGAGGAACTTGATTAATCCATTAGGTTTTACCTCTCTTTAACTTCCTGATTAGTTCTACACTTACAAACTCCATTTGTTTTTTGCTTTCTCGTCAAGCCAAACCAACACTCCCAGAAAAAAAAAAATACATGTACATAGCTTCTCACTATGTATATGTACTAGTCTTGTTAAAATAAAATTATTTAAAAGTTTAAATATCCTACATCACAGACTACAGGGAGAAAATGGAAGTGAGAAAATAGCTTGAGTATTTCACTTTGTGGATAAAAACATATAATCCCTGAGCTTCAGCTTTTATTTTTTTGTTGTACTTTGTAGCTTTGTTACTCAACTAGGAAATGGAAATTACAGAATTTATTAATCTGCTTCGTTAACGGGCTTGGTATTTTGCCACTTTGGCCAAATTTGGGATCCTGCCATCACTGAATTTTCTCTCTCTCTGTTAAAGCTTCTCTTCCATTCGCAAAGATACCTGCAATGTGAAAAGGGGGAGTTGAAATTCTAGTCATGTTTCTCCTCGGTTCGGTCTGATTTTCAGAAATTGCAGTAAATCAGTGTCACTGAAAATTGGCCTCTTTTTTTTTTTTCTGGGGGTGTTGGTTTGGCTTGATGAGAAAGCAAAAACAAATGGAGTTTATAAATGTAACTAATCAGGAAGTTAAATAGAGGTTAAACCTAATGGATTAATCAAGTTCCTCTGGGAAGTGGGGAGAAAAGGTGGGAGGGAGGGAGGAAAGGAGGAATGGGGTAGGCTTTTGTCTCGACTGATTGAATAAGCCCTTCCGTGGAGTCAGCTCCGAGTGTCTGGGTTTTTTTTGTTCCCTGTCTCTTCCTGTCTATCCTTTCTTGTGAGGGCATGGAGAGCCACCCAAAAGCAGCAGCCCGCTGTGCTAAGTGGAGAGAAGGTTCCAGCTCCTAGAAGACGTTGGCTTTGATTTCTACTCTGTCTCTTACTATAGTTGTGTAACCTTAGAGAAGTTCCTTTACTCTTTGAGCTGATGTCATGCTCATCTATAAAACTGGGGTGAAGATTCCAATTTTCCAACATTCTAAAGCTTTTAAAGACCAACAGAGATCATATTGCAGAATGCAGAGCTAGAGGTGGAGATGGAGAGGGGAGATTGGCCAGCACCTGCAAAGGCCTTGAGGTGAGATGTGCAAAGGTGATAGCGAGTTTAGATGAAACAGGTAATCTGGGGTCAAAATAACGAAAATCAGTCTAGTTCACATTCGGGATTTTCATCTTTATCTTGAGAGCTGTAAGAAGACCTTGAACTATTTTTAAAATGACAAAGAGGCTTGAGATCGTCAGGTTTGTGTTTTGAGATCATTCTTGTGAAGAAAAGTTCCAGGGTTCCATGTGTCCTTTGTATCTTGGTGGCTCTCACATCTTTAGCTCTGGCTCACACCTTTATTCCAAGTTTCATACATGTATATTCAACTGTCTATAGCACAACTCTCACGATTGTTTCCCAAGCACTCAAACCCAGCATGTATCAAACTGAACTCTAGTTCTTCCTCCCCAAAGCTGACTCTCCTCCACTGTCCCCTCCACACTGTATTTCTTTTAAATGGAAACTGTAGCAGAAACTGCTAGTTGCCTCTTCCTTCTCCCTTAGAATTGGAATCTTGGGTAATACGCCTAGCAAAACATTATGTTTCTCCGTTTCCCAGACTGTCCCACAGCTGGAAGTGACTGAGTTGTAGCTGATGAGATGTAAGTGGAAGCTTTACTTCCAGTAAAGCTCCTTAAAGGGGCTCCATTTTGCACTTCCACTTACTCTCTTTCTTATACCCTGAAACATAGGTGTGATGGCTGGAATTCCTGCAGCCACCTTGGACCCTGAGGAGAGAACAAATGTGGCAGAGTGGTTGAATAGATAGAACCAAGTATTGAAGAGCTTCTAAACAGACTTGGACTATCTACCATCAGATGACTTTCACCCGAGGAAAAACAAATTCTTCTTGCTGTTTAAGTCATTATAATTGGATTTCTTGTTCCTCACAGCTGAAACTAATCCTAAGTGATAGGATTCTGGGAATCCTTCCCTAAATCTACTCTTACACAAAGTTCTGCATTCTGGCTATCTCTTCAATACATCTCCTTCTTTTATCCTTGTCTGAGCCAGATCATCTTTTGCTGGGGTGATTGTAACAACCTCCTCACTGCCCCTGTTTTCAAGCCCCTCCTCACCAATGCCCACGCTCAAAGAATTTCCACCTTTTAGTTAAAAAGACATTCTAGAACTCAATTATGACTCTGCTACTTCTAGGGGAATCATGGAATTACAGGCACTGAAAAGGTAGAGCTTAAAGGGCCCTTAAAGGTCATTTAATTTTGAATTTCTTACTTGTTGGTTTGGCTTGATTAAAAAAAAAAAAGCAAATGGAGTTTTCCACGGGCCTCTTGTGATCGTATACAAATTATTCGATATATAAAATACAGAAGGCTGTGCACAGTGGCTCACACATCTAAGCCTAGCACTTCCAGAGGCTGAGGTGGGCGGATTGCTTAAAGTCAGGAGTTTGAGACCAGCCTGGCCAACATGGCAAAATCCCGTCTCTACTAAAAATAGAAAAATTAGCCAGGAGTGGTGGTGGGTGCCTGTAATCCTAGGTCCTCAGGAGGCTGAGGCAGGAGACTCGCTTGAACCCGGCAGGTGGAGATTGCAGTGAGCTGAGATTGTGGCATTGCACTCCAGCCTGGGCCACAGAGCGAGACTCCATCCCCAAAATATATATCTATAACTATAGATAAATATATAGAAGTGGATCTCTCTGGAGAAGATGCAGAGTTTTCAGCAGATTCTCACAGGCATTCAACAAAAATTAAGAATCTGGTAAGTCTATCTTCCTCATTTTATAGATGGGGAAACTGAGGCACACAGTGGTTAAGTGACATGTCCAAATGTCCAAGGTCACAAAGAGCTGTGGCAGAGCTGGAACACAGACTAGTGCTCTCTTCTCTACAAAAGTACTACCAACTGACAGTCAAGGCAAATACTAAGCCCTCATATTTCTCTCCTTGAGGACTGGGTGTCTGTTTTCACTCAGACTACTCTGATTGGACTCACGCTGATGAGGGCTGGAATGTAATTGGTACCAGTGAATACCAAAAGCCTTAAGAGAGTCATTAATTATATACATTTCTGTTTACAGGAGAATAATACTGTTAGCTTCATTAAGCACCATTATCAATGCATGATCTAATAGTTTCAACATAATGAAACTGATACATTTCAGAGGAACGGAAGGAAATATTACACATCTGCAAATTGGATTATTCTGAGCTAGGAAGTCTTTGAGGTGGTGATAATAACTGTTCCGATAATCCGCACATCTAATTGGTACTGTGCTTTACAGTTTACATATCTGTGAAGGTCGAATCAGCTCCATCTTGGATGCTAATCTGCCAGGTTAGCTTCTGATTAACCCATTCTGGGAAGGCCTCTGAGATTTCCAGTTTATCTGTTGCTTGTTGTGTAAGAGGACTGTACTTCCTGCAAATCTTGCCATCAGGGAAATTTCCTACCTATTCTCTGTGAAACATGTGTGCCTCTCCTCTGGAGTATAAAATCTCTGGGTCTGGAGGCCATTGGTGCTGCAGGGATCCACCATCTTGTCTTGCCACCACCCAAGACGCAGGCATGGCTTCTGTTCCCAAGCCCCTATTACATATTTCTTTCTAAGAAACTGGATTTGTCAGCCTCTTTCTTCAGCTTCTCAGCTTCCTCAGACTTTGGGGTAGGTTTGCATAGGCCAGCCCAAGGCAAAACCGTATTATTTTCACATACTTTATTATCTTTTTTTATTCTTCCAGAAGTATGGAGAGGGCAGAGAAAACAGTGTACTAGTTAGGAATATTTTGGTTGCAAGCAACAGAAAACTCCAACCTAAACTAGTAAGGAAAAAAGAAATGGGGAGAGGGGTCAATGAGAAGACTGTTGGCTCACATAACTGAATTGCCCTGTAATATTCTGATTCAGGAATGGTTTGATCCAGGGGTTCATGCTACCATTAAGGTTCTGGCTTTGTTCCTGGATGATTCTTTCAGCTGCCTTGTTGGCTTCCTCTTCAGGGTGACTCTTCCATAGTACAGTATTTCTGGCCGCCTATTCTCAGCCTCACATCACACCGCACAAAATCAGACAGATGTTTCTTGTAGGTCTTTTGGAAGATGGAGCACTTGTCTGTCCCAGAAACCTCAGAAAACCTTTTCACATGTCATATTAGTGTGAACTAGGTCAGATGCCCATCCTTCAACCAAACTACAGTGAACAAGGGATAGTAGGCACTTATTGGCTTAAGCCAATCCAGACCTGCTCTAGAGCTGGGGTGAGATCAATCCCACTGAAAACAACAGAGCTGAAGATGGTGAGTGGTTACCTACGGAACCTACCTCAAATCCTTAATTAATGTAGTTACCTACGGAAAACCTAAGTGCATGGCAGGAAGGAGGGAAATGATCTGGGGGAACAACTCAATATTCCATCACACGGTGGTTCAGAAAGGTTAAGGGACACATGAAAGTCACACGAATTATGACTGGTGGGACGAAAATATGAATTTTTTGTCTCAAATTTTCTACCATAAACATGAGCCTTCCTTAGAAAACTGATGGATTTTCCCACCATCCTCCTACTTATCTACCATCTCTGTTCTTAGAGAAGCACTGGAAAACCCCTGATATCATTCTGAGCCAGGAACTTCCTGTCCATGCCTACTAAAGACACAGCTCAAACTGCAGATAACAGAGGAAGTGATACTCGTTGGCATTGTCCTTCATGCATAGAATTCCCTCCAAGGCCGGGCATCGTGACTCACACCTGTAATCCCAGCATTTTGGGAGGCCAAGGTGGGCAGATTGCTTGAGCTCAAGAGTTCAGTACCAGCCTGGCCAACATGACAAAATCCTGTCTCTACAAAAATTAGCCAGGTGCAGTGGTGTGTGCCTGTAGTCCCAGCTACTTGGGAGGCTGATGCAGGAGAATCACTTGAGTTTGGGAGGCAGGGTTGCAGTGAGCTGAGATTGCGCCCATTCCAGCGTGCCTGAACCGTGGGAGTGAAAACCTGTCTCAAAAAAAAAAAGAAAGAAGGAAATTCCCTCTAATGTTGTCATGGGAAGTAGCTTGACAGAAGCAAATCTCAGTTATTTTTTCACAGCCCCACTCCCTTCCAAGTCAAGTTGAGATTTAAAGTAAGCAAGTCCATTCCTCACATCGCAAATCAAATCACCATGACGATCACCTCCCCAATCATGCTGCTTTCCCGAAGATTCCAATTCACTTTAATAAGAATCATCTCCTACTATGATGCCTGGAACTGGCCAACAGGACCTCTAGCTAACACGTCCTGAGTTTCTCTGTGCTATGGGCCATGTACCAAAGATCTTGCAACAATTTAAGTCAGGAATTGCCCTCACTGTTTCCCAGGTGATGAGAGCCTCTGAGAGGTGAGATTCCACATCCCAAGTTGCACAGCTGGGGAGAGACAGTGTCAGGACAGTATCGCCTGTGCTGAGGTCTAGCTCCCCAGATAGACTGAAGCTTTGTGAGGATTTTATTCATTTCAAGTCTGGATCTCCCGGGGCAACCAGATTGTGCCCTTGATGTGAGATTGTTGTCAAAACAAGAGCGATCATTTATTGAGAACTTACTGGGTGTGAAGCCTTGTGCTAAAAGGATTTTATGTGCTTCGAGTGATTTAATTATTTTTCCCAACCACCCCATGAGGTAGGTAATATGAGTATCTCTATTTTATGAATGAGGATACTGACTCAGAGAACTATAGTTGCTCCTCCAAAAATCACTCAACTAGCAAATGTGGCAGGTGGGATTTCAGTCCATGTCTGTGATTCTCACCTGCCGTGCTGCTAAGCTAGCCAGGTGCCCAGTGCAAGAAGAACACACCTCAGTCGCATGTGGAAGCATGGGGAAGACAGTAGATTGCACCATTCTCTGCTGCTTGGATTTGACAGCAGAACTCCCTTTCCTGTCACCCGTCACTCATATCCAGGAATGAAAGCCTTGATTGAAAGACTTGTCCAACAATACAGCTTTAACAGGGCCACCTGCTCAGGACACAGTAAGCAGCGACAGGAAACATCTGCTTTGGAAACGCCGGTGCTTCTAATGATTGAAATGTACACACAGGAAAGCCTTCAGTTCCGGGGGAAATTCTGAGCTGAAGAGATTGTGATATTATCGGCCACACCCAGAAGAGCTGGAAATGGGTGAACTCCTGGGTGGGGGAGGAGCAGACCCCAGGCCTGTGCGAATCCTCTTGGTAATAATAACAATCACTGATAAATATTGTTTCATGAAGAAGCTTGGAGGGACCCCTGGGGTGTTGGTTGTTCCAAATGGGTAATTGAATTCCCTGCTGGGAGGGAACAAGGATGGCTTGGTTCACCCCACTTTGGGGAGTGGTCTCTATGTAAATTTAATGTGGAAATGCCAAACCCACAAGGCATTTTTGTTTTCATTTGTTCTTTTTTTTTTTTTTTTTTTTTTTTTGCCACAGAGTCTTGCTCTGTTGCCCAGGCTGGAGTGCAGTGGTGCAATCTCGGCTCACTGTAACCTCTGCTTCCTGGGCTCAAGTGATTCTCCTGTCTCAGCCTCCTGAGTAGCTGGAATTACAGGCATGTGCCACCACGCCTGGCTAATTTTTGTATTTTTAGTAGAGACGAGGTTTCACCATGTTGGCCAGGCTAGTCTTGAACTCCTGATGTTTACCTACCTTGGCCTCCCAAAGTGCTGGGATTACAGACATGAGCCATGGCGCCCGGCCCCACAGGGCATTTTCATTTGTGTGTGTGCATGCAGATGTGCAGATGTATGTGTTCATGTCAGAACGACTGCTCATTTAATGTAAGAATTTATCACATGATTCCCTGAAGCCCTGATTTCTACCCCCGGTAGTTCAAATAGAATTTGGGTTACAAAATCCATTTTGGTTGATTTATCTATAAGCTTTCTGTAATATACATACTGGGTGAACTTAGGCCTTCTTCCCTCCCCTTCTCCCTCTTTTTCTTTCTTTTCCTGTATCTTTTCTTCCCTCCTTTCTTCCATTCTGTTGTTAAATAAACTTTAGTTGAGCTACAGTGCTGGGTACCAGGTACACAAAGATAGATAAGAAACAGTCTGGAGGGAGCTGGCATCCACAGCTGTGGTTTCAAATAGGAGTGATTTCCTTTTACCCCTAAGGGGACACTGGGATATGTCTGGAGACATGCTTGGTTGTCACAAGAGGAGTAAGTGCTGCTGGCATTTAGTGGGTGGAGGTCAGTGTATTAGTCTATTCTCACACTGCTAATAAAGACATACCTGGGACTGGGTAATTTATAAAGGGAAGAGGCTTAATTAACTCACAGTTCCACATGACTGGGGAGGCCTCACAATCATGGTAGAAGGTGAAGGAGAAGCAAGACACGTCTTACATGGTGGCAGACAAGAGAGCATGTGCAAGGGAACTGCCCTTTATCAAACCATCAGATCTTGTGAGACTTACTCCCTATCACAAGAACAGCACAGGAAAGACAGGCTGTCCCTGTGATTCAATTACCTCCCACTGGGTCCCTCTCACAACACGTGGGAACTATGGGAGCCACAATTCAACATGAGATTTGGACGGGGACACAGCCAAACCATATCAGTCAGGGATGCTTCTCAGCATCCTGCAGTTTCCGGGACAGCCCCACCACTCGTTACAAAGAGTTATCTGGCCTACGATGCCAGTAAATGTTGAGGATGAGAAATCTGATCTCGAATATAGTGGAAAGAATTGGACTTAACTGGATTCAGTCCTAGCTCTCTCTGTCTCAGGCATAAGACCTCGAGTAAGTCCCTCAAACTTTCTGAGTCTCAGTTTTTCATCTGTGAGAAGGGACAAAGAGTGATTACTGTTTTGTAATGATGGAAAGAAGTTTGGGCATAAATCATGCCATTTAGTACCTGGTGGATACTCCAGAAACAATAGTCACTGGGCTTACCTAAGCCTAGGCTTCTAGGGTCTAAAAGCTACCACTGGGTTCTCCTGAAGATAAATTCCAAATAAATTCCTCTTATTCTAAGAGGAAGCCCAAAAATAATCTCATACCCTCTTCCCTTCCTGGCATCATAACAACCTGTAGCTATAGATTTATTTGTGCATTTCATGAATGCCTCTTTCCCTGACCTACCATAGACCATAAAGTCTTTGAGGGCAGAGGGCTGTGTCTTGCATTGTCCCTTCCTCTATTCCCAGCACCCAGCACAGTGCCTGGCCATAGTATCGGCTCGACATAATTGAAGCCAGACTGCCTGAGTTGAAATCTTAGCTTCTTTCACTCACTAGCTGTGTGACCTCAGGCAAGTTGCTCCAATTTTCTGTGTCTCATTTTCTTCATCAACAAAGTGGGGAATCTTATGTACTGCAAAAGATTGTGGTGAGAGCCAAATAAGCTACTGTATGTCTGGAGTCTGGCACCTAGTATGTGCTTATAAGGGTTAGCTATTATTATTGGCATTATTCCTTTATTATTTTTAATTAGTGAATGCCGCTCTGCTGCAGGATGCCAGCACAAGGGGATGGGCCTGTCTTTGCCTTTGGGGAGAATCGTTTCTGCGAATTATTTGGAGAAAGATCCGAGTTTGCAGAGAAGCTGGCAGCTCCTCTGAGCAGAAAAGTAGAAGTCAAAGTGATTTCTTGGAGGGGACTCATGGGGGGCCTCCTGGGTCACCAAACAGCCATCTCTCTCACCTGGAAGAAATGGGAATTGATTTGAAGCTTGTCCCATCTGAAAAGGTCTGTCGGGAGCCAGAACCAGCGCATGTTGTCAAGGATGCTTTTGGTCTTTGGTCCGGAGAAGAAGTGATTCATGATGATTTGCTTTTTCAGGGAGTCAGGGAGACCCAGTGGAGATGCAGGCTGGGGTCCCAGAGGCCTGCTGGGTTAGATTGTTTCCCTGAGCGGGAGGAAGGGAGGAAAATCAAGGAGCCAGTAGGAGCTGATGAATGAGGATAGGAGACCCAGGGAGAGCCAAAGTGGGGAGTCAGTGGGGTTGGGAATAAAGCGCAAGGAATGAGAGAGGATCAGAGAGAGGTTTATTTCTTTATTTTATATTTTTATTATTTTTGAGACAGACCCTCGCTCTGTCACCCAGGCTGGAGTGCAGTGGTACGATCTCAGTTCACTGCAATCTCTGCCTCCCAGGCTCAAGTGATTCTCTTGCCTCAGCCTCCCAAGTAGCTGGGATTACAGGTGTGCACCACCATGCCCAGCTAATTTTTGTAATTTTGGTAGAGCTGGGGTTTCACCATGTTGGCCAGGCTCGCGCTTCTGGCCTCAAGTGATCCACCTGCCTTGTGTTGGGGTTATAGGTGTGAACCACTGTGCCCTGCCTCTGACACAGAGAAGTTTAGAGCTAAGAAGATCAAAAGCAACAACAGCAGCAGCAACAGTAATGACAGCTATCACCAATAGAGCTCTGCTGCGGGAGACGTATTTGTGTCCTCCCCAAATCCATAGATTGAAATACTAACCCCCAAGGTGATGGTATTAGCAGGCAGAACTTTTGAGAGCTGATTAGGTTGTGAGAGCAGAACCTTCATGAAAGGGATTAGTGCCCTTATAAAAGAGGCCCAAGAGAGGTCCCTCGCCCCCTTCTGCCATGTGAGGACCCAGCAAGAAGACGGCTGTCCATCTATGAACCAGAAGCGGGCCCTCCCCTGACACCAAATCTACCGATGCCCTGATTTGCACTTTCCAGCCTCCAAAACTGTGAGCCTGAACAGACTAAGAAAAGTGTCTACTATATGCCAGATACTTCACACACCAAAGCCCGTTTAGTGCTCATCGTGACCCTCTGAGGCAGCATGACCCATGCGTGTCAGGCCTCATCTACCTGTGGATGCTTTAAAAGAAAAGGGCGTGGCAGACTTCGGTGGCTTACGCCTCTAATCCCAGCACCTTGGGAGGCTGAGGTGGGTCAATCATGTGGGACCGGGAGTTTAAGACCAGCCTGGCTAATGTGGCGAAACTTCATCTCTACACAAAAATACAAAAATTAGCCAGCTGTGGTGGTGCATGCATGTGGTCCCAGCTACTTGGGAGGATAAAGTGGGAGTATTGCTTGAGGCTGAGAGTTTGAGGCCCTGATTGCAGCACTGCACTCCAGCCTGGACAACAAAGTGAGATCTTGTCTCAAAAAAAAAAAAAAAAAAAAAAAAAAAGTAAAAAATAAAAAAGGGTCTGGCCAAGCACAGTGGCTCACGCCTGTAATCCCAGCACTTTGGGAGGCCGAGGCAGGTGGATCAGAAGGTCAAGAGATCAAGACCATTCTGGCCAACATGGTGAAACCCCGTCTCTACTAAAAAAAATACAAAAATTAGCTGGGCATGGTGGCACACGCCTGTAGTCCCAGCTACTTGGGAGGCTAAGGCAGGAGAATCACTTGAACCTAGGAGGCAGAAGTTGCAGTGAGCCGAGGTCGTGCCACTGCACTCCAGCCTTGGCAAGAAGAGTGAAACTCCATCTAAATAAATAAATAAATAAAGGTCACACTACCTATATTCATTAATTCAGTCATTCAACAAATATATTTTGAATGGAACATCTGATATATGGCAGGCACTATTCTAAGCACTAGCCATGTAGCAGAAAAGGAGACAGACCACGAGTCCATATTCTCTGCCTTCATGGAACTGACATGCTAGTGGGCTGTGGGTAGGACAACAACAAGTTAACACTGTGTCTGGGATGTCAGATGGGGAGGAGCGCTACGTGGCAACCAAAGCATGGAATGGGGATGGCGAGTGCAGGATAGAGTGAGGTTGCAACTTTGAGAAGTATGGTCAAGAAACGTCTCCCAGGGCCGTGTGTGGTGGCTCATACCTGTCATCCCAGCTCTTCGGGAAGCAGAAGCTGGAGGATAGCTTGAGCCCAGGAGTTCGAGACCCACCTGGGCAATATGGCAAGACCCTGTTCTCCACAAAAGAGGGGGAAAAAAAAAGAAAAAAAGAAAAGTCTCCCTGAAGAGGTAACAGTTGAGCAATGATCTGAAAAAGGCAGAAAGTGAGCCATCTGCGTGTTTTGGAGAAAAGTACAATCGCAAGAGAGAGCAGCTGGTGCCAAGGCCCTGGGGCAGGAGCGTGTCTGCTATGTTTGGGGAACCGAGGAGGCCGGTGTGCAGCAGCAGAGGGAATGAGGCAGGAGAGTAACTGGAGGTGGGATGGAGAAGGTCCAGGGTGTTGGGTCCTGTGGGCCGATGGCCATCGTAAGGAGTTGGCTTTGATTCTGAATGTAGATCCCCTGTAGAATCTTGAGCAGGGAAGTGATGTGATCTGAATTCGGTTTTAATAATCTCCCTGACTGCTGTGTTGGAAACAGTCTGTGAGGGGCAAGGAAGACGTTAGGAATTCCTGCAAGGATCCAGGTGAGAGACGATGGCAGCTCAGACCAGGTAGTAAGTGGGGCTGGTGAGAAGTGGGGGATTCTGTGTCCAGGGTGGGTTGGCCTGAGTCCCAACCTGGTTATGCAGAATGGAAAGCTCCCATCCTGCGCCATCCATGTTCCCTCCAGCTCACACCCATACCCAGAAGCCTGAAAGGCAGATGCATTCACTCACAGCATCTGGCTGTCCTGTTCTCTTCTAGATCCACATGTTTTCAACCAGTGAAGCCACTTGGAGTGACACTGTCACCACTGAACTCATTGTGATAACACCGATGTCCATGCCAGGAAGCTACCTCCTGGTGCTTCAAAGCTTCTGGTCTTGGGGCTGCCAGGATGGCGCCGTGCCCATGCATGGTGAGAAGAAAGGCCACTCCTTCTCGGGACCATACTTTGCTACCTGGGCCCCAAGGCTATCCTGCTTGTGCCCCACACAGCGCAAAGACTGTCATGAGTATTTCCATCAGCTTCTGATCCTCACTCCCTCTTGCCATAGGAGCTCACTCCAACCTCAGTTTCCTTGGGGGACCAGACCCCTGGCCATCTTCTCCTTCCTCCTCCACATTAAACCTCATCCTGCTTCCCAGGCTGCAAAACGAAAAATGTCTAGAGACAGCCCTGAGTGTGTGGAGTGTGTGCGTGTGTGAGAGTGTGTGTGCACAAGCGTGTGTGAGTGTGTGTGACGCCGAAGGAAGTAGGTGTGAAGGTGTGGAGGGAACCAGCTTAGGTTGATATTATCACCCCAGTTTTCCTGGTGAATCAATGGAAACTCCGAAAGGTTAAGTGATTTGTCCAAGGCCTTCTCTTTTGCATTAAAATGCCCTAGTAGTCTCTTTTCTTCTACAATGTGAAGACCCCAGGCCCTTTCTCCCTTTTTTATAAATACAAAATGATTTGATAGTTAAACAAAAATTTCAAAATTGGAATATTCGTATTTAAAATCTTGGACCTACAGTAGCTGTATCTGTAGTAGCCAATCAAGCAGTCATTCAACAAGCATTTATTGAGTGCCTAATAGATACCAGGCCAAGAGGCTCAAGTAAGCGTAAGCAGGTAAGTCCTATTTCCCTTTGGCTGTTTGGAGAGAATTCTAGACTACTCCTAAGAGGAAGGAACAGAACCAGAAATGGAACTGAATCCTCGCCTCATTGGTGTGAATGGTAGAATGATAGCAGGAAGGCACTGCTGCAAGGTCAGGGAAAGGGGGTTCAAATCTCATGTTCACCAGTGACAACTTGGGTGACCCCTAGAACCTCAGGTCCCTTTAGCACTGGACGGATGCGGCTAGGGTTTGACACAGGGTAAGCACTTGACAGATGATCGCTACCATTGCTGGGCAGGCAACAGAGCTTGAATACAGACAGAAACAAACTGGAAAATTCTGCCTTGAGCCCTTTTTGCCTGCAGTGTCAGTTTGGGGAGAGAAAAGAAACTTGTAAGTATCTGGATATGAAATGGCCATTGGTCCCCAATGAGTTAAGAGAGCTCCTAACTCACCTGCTTCCTTCAGCTTGCCAACGTTTCTCCAATTGTAGGAAGGTGAAACCTTTCATGTCTGCCAAAGACTTGCAATTTTTTTTTTTTCCTTGGCTTCCAAGAAGGGCAAAACCTGCTCTTCAGCCTCAATACCTACGGATGATGAAGTCTAACACTGTAGGTACTTTTCTGGGTGATTAGATAGATCATGTTTTCCAAAATAAGGAATGAAGATCCATGATGGGGGAAGGGAGAGCGAGGTGTTGGTGGGTATGTCAGATGAGAGGGTAAAATCGTGTTTGAAATCCTGGGAAACTGGGGAGGAATATTTGGTCACCAGCCATTTGTCCACTTATTGGATTGGAACTGCCTGGAAATTTGGAGATCTTGGCCAATTATCTCAATAGACTGCAAGTTCTATTGAAGGTGACGATCATGCGTTGGAAAACTTTTCCCCATAGGACCTTGGAAATAGTAAGAAGTTTTAAACAGGGGGCAGACTTCTGTGAATACTAACAGCTAATGTTTATTGAGTACTTGCCCTATCCTGGGAGCCATGATAAGTATTTCATAATTATCTTAGTAAATTCTCAAAAGAAAAAACAACTGTTAATAGATAACTGTGCTATTATTATCTATCTATTATTTTAAGATTATTACTACCATTTTACAGAAGATAAAATTGAGGCTCAAAGACGTTGAATAATAAGCCCAAAATCACAGAGCTCATTTTTTCTTTTTAAAGACAGGATCTTGCTGTGTTGCCCAGGCTGGAGTGCAGTGACGTGATCTTGGCTAACAGAGCTTCGATCTCCTGGGCTCATGTAATCTTCCCTCCTTGGCCTCCCAAGTAGCTGGGACTACAGGCATGCACCACTATGCCTGGCTAATTTTTAAAAAGTTTTTTGTAGCGACAGGGTCTTCCTACGGTTCTCAGGCTGGTCTTGAACTCCCGGGCTCGAGCGTTCCTTTGGCCTCAGCCTCCCAAAGTGCTAGGATTACAGGTGTGAGCCACTGCATCCAGCCTCACAGAGCTCCTAAATGATGAGAGTGGGGATTCGAATCCAGGTATGTAAGATTTCATTCTGCTACGCTGACCTCAGAATCAGTTAGGTTTAGGTCAAAACTTCAGCCTTTTCTAACCAGTTGTGTGACCTTGAGCAAGTCACTTACACTTTCTGAGCCCTAGTCCCCTCATCTTTGAAACAAGAATAAGAAGAAAATTCTCATAGAGTCGTTGTGAGATTGAAAAAGAATTATAAAAAGTGCCTGGCATTGTGTGGGCAACTCCAAAATATGAGATCCCTTCTAACTCTTAATAAAGTTTATTGAAAGAGTGAAAATTTCCCTCCCTGTCAGCCTGCAGAGGGTTAACTTCGAACCTCAGGGTGTCAGCATTTCTTTGATCTTGGCACTAATTATGTACAGAAATCATTTTGCCTCTGACACATATAATGAAAACGATTGTACAGAAATGGAATTTACCATGCTACACGTTACGAGAGGCTTTTTTAAAGACCACCTCAATTTCCCCCACTTTTCTTTTATTTCCCCCCGCTTCTTGCCAGATAATCAAATACAAAAGTTACATTAACCTCCAAACCACTTCAATTAAAATGCTCATCCAAAATTTGAAAACAATTAAAAAACCCATTATCTCAGATTTAATGTTCTCTGATTCTGTGTCTATTTTCTGCCGCAGCGTAAATGGCAGGTAACATTATCACAGTAGGTGCCTTCTAGAAAGCAATGTCTCATTCTCTGCCTGTCGGTCCCGCGGCTGCTCTCTCGGCACCGGCCTTATTAAAAACCCACACACCCTGGTGTACTTTTGTCATGTCCAAATGCACCGAAATAATTGATTGTTTTAATGAGCTCTCCATCTGTCTCGTTTTCTTCTGTCTTTCTCTACTCAGTAACTGGTGCTAGTGAGAGAAAAGAACAGACTCCACTCTTGGGAGGTCACAGACTGAAAGAGGGGAGGATCTCTGGCTTGGATCTGCTGCCCAGGGGTTTTGCATTCCCTGGGGAAATTAGAAATTATTTTCCCAGGCTGGGCACGGTGGCTCATGCCTGTAATCCCAGCACTTTGGGAGGCCAAGGCAGATGGATCATTTGAGGTCAGGAGTTCGAGACCAGCCTCGCCAACATGGCACAGACCCATCTCTACTGAAAATACAAAAATTAGCCATGAGTGGTGGCACGCCCCTGTAGTACCAGCTACTCAGGAGGCTGAGGCAGGAGAATCGCTTGAACCCAGGAGGCAGAGGTTGCAGTGAGCTGAGATCATGCCACTGCACTCCAGCCTGGGCAACAGAGTGAGACTCTATCTCAAAAAAAAAAAAAAAAGAAATGATTTTCAGAAAGAAGAGTATGTAGGGGGGAAAAATAAAAAAAGAGAAAGAAAGAAATGATTTTTCCAAAGAAGAGCATGCAGGGAAAAGTGTTAGGTGCTGTGGTGGCTGCAAGGAGCACAGGCCCATCAACAGCCCAAGAGAAAGAAAACTCTCTAGTCATTCCTTGAGATAGGAGGAGGACACCGGACACCTAACCACTTCAGCTTGGGTCAACAAACAGGTAGTGAGTGCCTACTGTATACCAGACATTTAGCAGACAGTAGAAATGTGGTCTCCAAGGTCTGGCAGAATCAATTAAAAAAACTCCTTGGGACAGATATATTCACACGCTACTGGTAGGAATATAAATTTTTACAGCTTTCCTGGAGCATAATAGAACAATATGTATAAGAGATTTAAGAGATGTGCATGCCCATTGACCCAACAATTGGCCTTCTAATAATTTATGATAAGGGATTAATCACTTATGTGTGCAAAGACTTAGCTGCAGCTGTGTTCATTGCAACATTATTTACAAAAGCAAATAAAAAAATCATTGAATAACCTAATTGTTCAATGACAAGGAATTATACAAATTCATGATGACATATCCTTAGGATGGAATACTAGAAAATAAAAGAATATTAGAAGAGAATATTTATTGACAAGGGGAACACTTAATTATACATTTTTTTTTTTTTTTTGAGGTGGAGTTTTGCCCTGTTGCCCAGGCTGGAGCACAGTGGCACGATCTCGACTCACTGCAACTTCCATCTCCTGAGTTCAAGCGATTCTCCTGCCTCAGCCTCAGCGAGTAGCTGGGACTACAGGTGCCTGCCACCATGCCCAGCTAATTTTTGTATTTTCAGTGGATGTGGGCTTCACTATGTTGGTCAGGCTGGTCTTGAACTCCTGACTTCAAGTGATCCTACCACCTTGGCCTCCTAAAGTGGTGGGAAATGATACATTGTTAAGTTACAGTAAACAAATAAAATACCTAATAAACAGCATGATCTAAATTTTCTGAAAAAAAAATTATGTCTGTGATTGCATGGAAGAAAGACGGGAAGGAAATGCACTATTCTGGGAAGATGAAAATTTGTGTTACATTTAGATTCTTCTCTGGAGTTCTTCTGATTTTTTTTTCCAGTGATAATGTGTTACTTGTTATTTTCAAAACAGAAAAAGCTGTTTTGAAAAGAGATAACTGTGAACAGGAGCCAGAAATGAAATGGAAACTGTTGAGAATTAAGCAGGCTTGGGGAGTAGCTGGGCTCTACCCTGGCATGTTTCCTCTGTGGGCCCATTCTATTCTCTCTACTTACTCGGCGTGTTAGATCATTCTTGTGTTGCTGTAAAGGAATACCTGAATCTGAGTGACTTATAAAGAAAAGAGGTTTAATTGGCTCACAGTTCTGCAGGTTGTACAGGAAGCATGGCTGGCATCTGCTCAGCTTTTGGGTGACCTCAGGAAGCTTACAATCATAGCAGAAGGTGAAGGGGGAGCTGATGTATCACGTGGTGAGAGCAGGAGCAAGAGAACAAGGGGAGGTGCCACACACACTTTTAAACAACCAGATCTCACAGGAACTCACTCACTATTGCAAAGAAAGCACCAAGGGGATGGTGTTGAACCATTCATGAGAAGTCCACCCCCATGAGCCACTCACCTCCCACCAGCCACACCTCCAACATTGGGGATTACATTTCAATCTGAGATTTGGGGGTACAGACATCCAAACCTGTTTACTGCTTACCCATGGTTCTGCTGCCTCCAAACCTCTGCCTGCTCCTGGTCTATCAGAGCCCCTCCAGCCAGAAGTCAGCCTCATGACTTTGCTACCTCAGTGCCGAAGTGTGACTGTTTTGGTCTCTGGGTGTATTTAGTTCTCTGGATATACTATACGTAGTCCAAATTTCCAGAAGAGAGAGACTCCTCTCTTCTTTACCATGCCACTGACTGGATGAGACCTCATCTGGTGGTTCATATCTAATCAGGTGTGGTCCAATCAGCAGTGGGCCAGAGTCAAGGGTTACTGGGCTCATATCTTAACCAGGGCGTGGAGGTGGGGCATTTTCCTTTAGGATGCTCTGTGGTTGGGCCGTCCCAGTGATAGACATCTTCAGCACAACAGTCCAATCAAATAATTTAAATAATTCAGGGCCCAGATATCTGCATGGAAACCAGATCCCAAGTCTTTGTTCTCAGTTTTGATCAACTAAATTAGGCCACTGTTGATTCTTACTGATTTTGGGGCTGACATCCCAGCTCACACAATTTTGGGGGGCAGGGTATTAGGCCTATCCAACTCAGATATATAACAAACCTTAGCTTTATTCAGGTTATAGATGCAGACAAAGCAAAATCAAAGTTAGATCACTGTCAAAAGAGTTGGATCAGTATAGCATAGCATGTTAATGATAATAACAGCTGTCATTTTTCATACAATAGTATATAATTTACTACCTGCCAGGCACTGAGCTTCACAGGTATCATTCTAGTGACCCCTCAAACAATCTCGTTATCAGTTAGGTACGGTTATAATTAATTCCCATCTCATAGATAAGGAAACTGAAGATCAGGGAATTTAAGTAACTTTTTCCCAGGTCACACATGACGAGAAGGTCACTGGGTTAGAATTCAAAATCAAGCCTTTTGAAATTCCAGATTCTTTGGGCTTTACCACCTCTCAATACCACCCAAATACTTTCTGTCCAAATTCCTTATTTTGGAATAATTAAAAAGAATTACCATCACTTCTAGCCATTCTCTGGTATTTTATCTAGAGCAGGATAAGACTCTGGCTCAATCTGTCCCAGGCCAGACAGGTTATGTAACTATAATAATTTGAATGTTTTTGCTAGCGACAATGGGAATCCCAACACAAACTTGGAATATACTAGTTCAACAATTGAACAAACTTCTGCTTCTCATGAGAAGGGAGTAGCAGGGATGAGGTTTTTTTTTCCTCCTGCTTAAAATAACCAAAAAATAGATACAATGTATGATGCAATGGTTTTCAAGCTTTGGACCTCAGGAAACAGAGGACAGTTAACCTTGAAAGACAGGAAACAAAGTGCGCCCTGGGTTTGCTCCAGCATACCGCTTTGAGAGACTTTCCACGCTGCAGCCTAAAGAGGAGGATTTGAGGAGACTCCCTAAATTAAGGAGACAACACTGAAAGTTTGGGGAGGCCAAAGGGTCTGGAGGGCCCAGAATGGAATAGCAGAGAGAAGAGAGTTGCATAGAGGGAGAAAGCCAAAGACTGGCCAAAGAGTGTCCTTGGATTTTCAAGACAGGAGGGATCAGCCTGCACATTTGAGGAAATGACCCAAGTTTGGGGAAATAATTATCAGAAAGGATTAGAAATAACAGTGTTGGCATTTACACAAGACCAAGAACAGTGTCTGTTCCCATTTGCCAGACTGGAAAACCTCATAGATCTCAGGGCGTTGAATAGACTACAGACGGGTCTTACTCATTGGTGGGGAATAATTATCCCTAGACTGAACACTAAACAAATCTTAAAAGGGATTCCCACAGTTAACAATATACTTAATGGTAAAAACTAGATACTATCTCTTAAGATCAGAATAAGACAAGGATATACCACCACTTCTTCTATTTAACAATATGCTGGAGGTCCTCGCTGGTGAAATATAAAGCAAGACAAAGGAATAAAACGCATCCAGATTGGAAAGGAAGAAGTAAAACTATCTTTATTTGCAGACAGCATGATTATCTATGCAGAAAATGCTATGTAATCCACATAAAACTACCATATCTAATTAATGAGATTAGCAAAGTTGCAGGACACAAGATCAATATACAAAAATCAATTTTATTTCTATACACTAGCAACAAACAATTGGAAATTGAAATTTAAAATACCCTTTACAACAAATTCAATACTTAGGGATAAATTTGACCAAAAAAGGTGAAAGAACTGTACATTGAAAGCTATGAAACATTTAAAGGAGAAATTAAAGAAGACTTAAATAGAGAAATACATCACGTTCATAGGTGAGAAGCCTCAATTTTGATAAGTTGTCGGTTCTCCTCAAACTGATCTATGTAATCCCAATCAAAATCCCAGTTGGTTTTATTTTTGGTAGAAATTGTCAAACTGATTCTAAAATTCATATGAAATGCAAAGTATCTACGATGGCCAAAACAGCTTTGATAAAGAAGAAATAGACCAACATATTCATAATTGGTGGGGCAGAATAGAGAGTCCAGAAATACACAAATGCACATATAAACAATTGAGTCTTGACAAAGGTGTAAAGATAATTCAATGGTAAAAGAAAGTCCTCTCATCAGATGGTGCTGGAAGAATTAGATATCTAGATGCCAAAAAAAGAAACAAAAAACAAACAAAAAAAACCACTCCAGAAAACAAAACAGCACTTGGATCCATACCTGTATGAAATGCAAAAATTAACTCAAAATGGATCATAGCTCTACATGCAAAACTTAAAACTATAAAATTCCTAGAATAGTAATTCTTAATGGGGGCAATTTGACACCCCCTACCCCATAGCTCAGGAAATATGTGGCAATGTCTAGAGATATTTTTGGTTGTCATAAGTGGAGTGGGCATGCTAGAGGCATCCAGTGGGTAGAGGCCAGAGGCACTGCTAAACATTTTATAATGTATATAATGACCCCAACAGCAAAGAATTATCTAAAGTAATGTGTCAAGAGTACCAAGGTTGAGAAACTGTTCTAGAAAAAAATATAGAAGAAAACTTTTGTGATCCTGGCAAACATTTCTTAGATCTGACACCAAAAGTACAATCTATAAAAGAACAAATTGACAAATTAAATTTCATTAAAATTAAAACGTTTTGCTCTTCAAAGACATTGTGAAGACAAGCCAAGGGCTGGAAGACAATATTTGCAAATTATACATCTGACAAAGGATCTGTATCTAGAATATGTAAAGAACTCTCAAAACCCAATAAGTAAATGAATAACCCAGTTAAAAACTGGGCAAAATATTTGAACAGATAATTCACCAAAGAAGCTATAAAGATGACAAATAGGTACATCAACATGTGCTCGATCTCCTTAGTCATTAGGAAAATGCAAACTAAAACAATAATGAGATACCACTACACACCTATTTTAGAATGGCTAAAATTAAAAAGACTTATCATATTGAGTGCTGGCAAGGATGTGGAAGAACTGAAACTCTTTTTTCTTTTATTGAGACTGCCTCACTCTGTTACCCAGGCTGGAGTGCAGTGGCATGATCACAGCTCACTGGAGCCTCAACCTCCCAGGCTCAAGCCATCCTCCCACCTCAGCCTCCTGAGTAGCTGGAACTAGAGGCACGCACCACTGCACCTGGCTAATTTCTTTTTTTTTTTTTTTAATTTTTAGTAGAGATAGGGTTTCACCATGTTTCCCAGGCTACTCTTGAACTCCTGGGCTCATGCAATCTGCCCTCCTTGGCCTCCCAAAGTGCTGGGATTACAGGCATGAGCCACCGTGCCCAGCTGGGAGAAATGACACTCTTACATGTTGCTGGTAGAAATGCAATATTGTAGAACTATTTTGGAAACCACTTTGACATTTCTTTAAAAAGGTAAACTAGGCCAGGTGCAGTGGTTCATGCCTGTAATCCCAGCACTTTGGGAGGCCAAGGCCGGCAGATCACCTGAGGTCAGGAGTTTGAGACCAGCCTGGTCAACATGGTGAAACACTGCCTCTACTAAAAATACATAAATTAGCTGGGTATGGTGGCACGCACCTGTAATCCCAGCTACTCGGGGAGCTAAGGCAGGGGAATAGCTTGAACCTTGGAGGCAGAGGTTGCAGTGAGCCGAGATTGTGCGCCATGGCACTCCAGCCTTGGCAACACAGCAAGACTCTGTCTCAAAAAAAAAAAAAAAAAAAAAAAAAAANNCCCGCCTTCCTTCCTTCCTTCCTTCCTTCCTTCCTTCCTTCCTTCCTTCCTTTCTTTCTTTTTTGAGACGGAGTCTCCCTCTGGAGTGCAGTGGCATGATCTCGACTCACTGCAACCTCCGCCTCCCGGGTTCAAGTGATTCTCCTGCCTCAGCCTCTGGAGTAGCTGTGACTACAGGCTCCCGCCACCACGCCCAGCTAATTTTTGTATTTTTAGTAGAGGGGGTTCACCACGTTAGCCAGGCTGGTTTTGAACTCCTGACCTCAAGTGATCCGCCTGCCTCGGCCTCCCAAAGTGCTGGGATTACAGGCGTGAGCCGCCCTGCCGGGGACTCCTGAACTTCATCCCTCCAGGTTCAAATCCAGAGGAAAGATAGAGCACCTTTTCCCCAATGCGCCTCTTAAAACTCTGAATTCTCTCTGATTGGATCAGCTTAGTTGCGTGTCTGTGAATGCACCAATGGCTGCACCTGGGGCACTGTGATGCTCTGATTGGCTCAGGCCTGGGTATGACGCCTGAGAGCAGGAAAGGAGCAGATTCCTAAACAAAAATCAAGAAGGGTATTGGATACTGTGGCAATTGTGAGCATGCACCTCTCAGATCTCTGCTGCAGGGAGCATGATGGATCTAGGGCATCAGCTGCTGTGCTCTGAAATCCATCATTGTGTTTATGCAACGGCCACACGTCCCCAGGGGCTGCTTCCAGTCGGTGGCTGAGTGCAACAGGAATACTAAGGCAGTCCAATTCTGGGGAGACACGACTCCCCTGACAGGCGACTTTGGCTCAAGGACTCCCTACTGGCCTTGCTGAACAACCTTGCATTGCAGTCCAACATCCCTCTACCCACTCTTCTTTCTCGCTCTCTACCCCTCACTTGGTATTAGAACTGCATCGGGGTGGTGAATGTCCCAGCTCCCCTCTCCCCGTGGCTCCCTTCCCATTTTCCTTCACAAGCATTTTCCCCCACAAGCATTTTCCCCTAATAAACTTCTTGCATGTTTAACCTCATTTGGGCATCTGCTTCTTGAAAGACCCAACTTAACACAAATACTGGAAAGGCAACTAGCAAATCTCTAACTCTCATAGAAAGTTCTAGGGTTTGCCAGATAAGTTCTTACCCCATATCTTATTTGACTTGTGACTTTGGTTAGAGGAACTTCTAGGGATGAAAGCCTTGAAGTTGATGTAATAATATTGACTTATTGGTTAATAACTCTGCCTTCTGTTTGCCAAGCACTCAATGACTTACAAAGCACTTTAAGTTACATAACTTCAACTGGTCTTCACAAAAACTCAGTGAAGCAGGTGGAGCTATTTTTTGATGTTAGTCATAAGGAGACTGAGAGTCAGAGAGGTTAAAATAAGTTCTTTAAAATCCCTGGATTCATGTCACCGCTGTACCTAAAATTTTTTCAGTGGTTTTCCATTTCCTTCAAGATAAAGATCAAACCATTAATGTAACGAGAAAGGGACCCATGGTTTGGCCCTGGAAACACTGTTCAATGTTCAATGTTCTGATAAGGCCATGCACTATTTGGCCTCAAAGGCTTTGCATATGCTCTTTCCACTTCCTGAAACACCCTTTCCGTACTCTCTTTTGGACATCAACCACTCCTTCTGCTCTCCTCCTATAAGAAGCTATTCTTTTGAGATTGAGTCACCTGCTTCTTTGGGCCCCAAACCCCCTATTCTTATCCATTTCATAGCACATTGCAAACTATATTGTAATTTATACTGTAACTGCTTGTTCTCACAGCAACCCATGAAGAAAGATTCTCATCAGTTTCCAGATGAAGAAACAGAATTAGGAAAGTGGAGTGTATTAGTCAGAATGCTCCAGAGAAACATAACCAATTGAGAGAAAAAGATTCATTAATTTATTACAAAGAATTCGCTCCCGTGATTACGGAGGCCAAGAAGTTCCAAGACCTTGGCAAGCCGGAGACCCAAGAAAGCGGAAGCATAGTTCCAGCCTGAGTCCAAATGTTTGAGAACCAGGAGGGGTGGGGGAGTAAGTTCCAGTCTGAAAGCCAGCATGCTTGAGACTCAAGAAGAGCCTGTGTTTCAGTTCAAGTTCAAAGCCAGAAAAGATTGATAGCCCAGCTCAGGCAGTCATGGAGAAGTTCCCTCTTACTCAGCCTTTTCGTTCTATTCAGGTCCTCAGTTTTTGGATTGGGTTGGATTGGATTGGTCCAATTGATTGGATGAGACTTACCCATATTAGAGAGTGTACTCTACTCAATCTGCCAATGAAAATGCTATTCTCAGGCAGGGCGCAGTGGCTCATGCCTGTAATCCTAGCACTTTGGGAGGCCAAGGCAGGCAGATTGCCTGAGCTCAGGAGTTTGAGACAAGCCTGGGCACCATGGTGAAACCCTGTCTCTACTAAAATACAAAAAATTAGCTGGGCATGGTGGCACGTGCCTGTAATCCCAGCTACTCGGGAGGCTGAGGCGCAGGAATTGCTTGAACCCAGGAGGCAGAGGTTGCAGTGAGCCGAGATCATGACACTGCACTCCAGCCTGGGTGACCGAGCAAGACTCCGTCTCCAAAAATAAAATAAAAATAAATAAATAAATAAAATGTTAATCTTATCCAGAAATATCTTCACAGGTCCATTAAGAATAATATTAGGCCAAATGTCTAAGTACCCCATGGATCAGTCAAGTTGACACACAAAATTACCCATCACATGGATTAACTACCCAAGATTGCATGATAGCGTTTGCAGCTAGGCTAGAGAATAAACTCTGCCTCCAAAGCCCTTTTTACACAGCCATGTCACTGTCTTTACGGACAGGGCAGCTATGGGGTGGTGGTACCTACATATGCATCAGGAGTTTCTGTACTTCTTGAAGACATTTGATGTGTCAGGCTCTATGTTTGGCATTTTATTTGCATCCCTGTGTCTCTGTATTGTCATAATCTCCAGGCATATGAACATTTGTTGAGTACAGAAATCCCCATGTGCTAGAGAGGATAACCTCCTTATTATGGATTATCACGGATTTATATTTACGGATTTGAACCCAGAACTATCTGACTTCACAGCCAAGACTCCTTACATTGCATTGCCCTTCTCGAAAAGGACAGTTTTGTTGTCCCAACCTCTTTATCACTCTCCAGAAACATGCCTTCCTGGAACTTGACTCTAGTCCTCTAGGGCTGGGCAGGACCTGGGAGCAGGCTGAGAAATCTGGAATCTCAGCTCCCCCAGGAGCACTCCTGGCAAGGAGGCATCGTCCCCTTGCCAGAGCAGACTTGCCCAGCTTAGCAAGCTCTACAGGGCACTGCTGAGCAGACCCTGGGTGCAGGAGCCCGGCCAAGCACCTCAAAGGTCTGCTGGCCTCTGATCTAGCCTCTTCTACTGCAGTGTTTCTCCAGATGTACAGGGGATTGCTGGGCCTGCGGTTCTAAGTAGTAGCTTTGTTGAGGGGATTTGTGTTTTTTCTCTTCCTTTCTCTCTTTAAATCTTAGCAGCATCTGCTCCTCCATCCGTGGCAGGTTCCGAGTGTCTCAGATAGACGTCAATATTGACAGAAGAGGCCCCTGGGCCCAGCAGGGAATGCTGTTTCAGAAGAGTAGCTGAACAAGCTCATTAGGGGGACTTCTTAGCACCCTTTGGCAGCCCCAATTACTTGGTTCTGAGCAACATGAATATTGATCAGCTGGGATGAGGGAGTTCATCTGGATTAGGTTTTTTTTTTTTTTTCTTTTTCAGAGGAAGTATAGAGGAGGGTTTTAAGGTCACAAGTTCTGGAGTCAGAAAGACCTGGCTTCCCATCTTGCCTCTGCCCTTGGCTACCCATGTGACCTTGGGAAAGGGCACTCACCATGCTGAACCTCAGTTTCCTTATCTGTAAAAGGGACATCATGATACTATGTACTGCAAAAGCTTGCTGTTGAGAATCACATGACTTAATGCATTTAGCACAGGGCCAGGTACACAGCAAGTGCTCAGTAAATGTACCAGTCCCTGTTGTCTCGTCAGGAAATGGCCACGTGCAGAGGAACTGGTCTCTTTCCTAAGATTGAGGAAGCCTTTCCCAAAAAGCTCCCGGCAGAGTTGGGTGACGTGTTCACTCCTAAGCCCATCGATGGCTAGGGGACTAGAACTGTCACTGTCCTGGGTCCGTGTTTTCATTAACCGGAATTAGGTCATGGGACCAGCTCCTGGTTGGCATTAAATCAAAGATTACCAAGCATGCGAGGAAGTAGGAAAACATGACTCCTAAGGAGGAGGACAATCAATCCATTGAAACCAGCTTAGAACAGACACAGATGTTAGAATTAACTGACAAGGACATTAAAACAGTTATTCTAACTGTATTCCATAGGTTTAAAGCAATGTTCTGTAGAACTATAGAAGACATAGAAAATGCCCAATTGAACTTCTAGAGATGAAGACTACAATGTGTGAGGTGAAAACTACGCAGAAGTGTATTAACAGCAGATTAGATATTCCAAAGAAAAAATGAGTAAACCCTCAAAGACTTAGCAATAGAAACTATCCAAAGTGTAACACACAAAGAAAACATATTTTTTAAATGAACAGAGCATCATTGAGATGTGGGACAACTTCAAGCAGTCTATTAATAAAATATGTGTAACTGAAGTCACCAAGGGAGAGGAGACAGACGTGGGATCAAAAAAATATTTAGCTGGGCACAGTGGTTGATGCCTGTAATCTCAGCACTTTGGGGGACCAAGGCAGGAGGATGGTTTGAGACCAGCAGTTTGAGACCAGCCTGAGTGACACAGCAAGATGAGACATCATCTATACAAAAACATGTTTTTTGTAATTAGCCAAGTGTGATGGCACATGCCTGTAGTCCCAGCTACTCGGGGTGCTGAGGTAGGAGGATGACTTGAGCCCAGGGGGTTGAGACTGCAGTGAGCTATGACTGCACCACTGTACTCCAGCCTGGTGACAGAGCAAGACCCAAGACTCTGTCAAAAGTAAAAATAAGAGATAAAAAATTAAGAAAGAATGGCTAGAATGGCTGAAAATTCCCATATTAGATAAAAATCTTTGGCATCCGGTAGAGCCTGGTTTAAGCCATGGCTATGCTGTTTACCACCTCTGTGAACTTGGGGACGTTACTCACCTGCTCTGGTCTTTATTGGTAAATCAGGGGAAACAAGACTAACATCATAGGATTACTGTGAGGAGATGCTGCTTATAAAACACTTGGCACACTGTCTGGTGCATGGTGAGCCCCGACACAGGTCTGTTGTTATTTTTATTAGAGTTTTTTCCAGCTTTGGCCTTCTGTGGTTTGCAGAGATTCCAATGTTCACCCTTTGGTTTATTAAATAATCACTAACCTTTATCGAGTGCTTGTAGTACCCCAGATTCTGTGCTAATTCTTTATTTGTATTAACTTATTAAGTCCTTAAACCAACCCTTTGAGGAGTGTATAACATTTTATACCTGTCCCCATTTTATAGATGAGAAAACTGAGGCACATAGGGTTAAATAGATGGTCCGAGGTCATCGCTGATAACTGCAGCGCTGGGATTTGAAGCACTGAGCTCTGCTGACTCCTGAGAAGGTATCTGATTATATCTAGTTCAGTCTTACTGTTTTATAGCTCATGAAACTGAGGCCCAGAGAGACTGAGTGGTTCGCAAAGAGATTACACAGCAGGTCAGTGGCAGAGCCAGGGCTAGAACCTGATGCCAAGCTCTTTTCATTTTCCTGCAGCACCCCTCTAACAGCTGAGATTTCCAAGGCTTTTTGGGCAATGTGTTTGTCAACATCTGCAACAAATTTCCAGAACTCAGGCCAGAGCCCTGGGTAAAGCCTCCTTTTTTGTCTCCTCTTTTTATCTCCCAGTGCAGGTGAGCAGCTTGCTTCAGTCCTGTTCTCTCCAGCCAGCTCCTAAGAACTCTGATGGAATTATTCATGCAAACATCTTACTCCCAGGGCCATTGGAATTCAAAGGAGCTGCTGGGAACAGACAATGCTTAACCCAAAGGGGTGAATTTCTAGTGGCAGGATTTGCTACATTTGTACTGGAAATGTTTCCTGGTGGCAGTGGAATCTCACTGGCACCCCTAAAGCACACTAACCATTTTTTCCTCTTGCTTTATTCATTTGTTTATTCAATCAACTTGCTGAACCAGGGACCTTGCTTGGTGATAGCAATACAAAAGTAAAAATGGGTAAGGCATTGTCTCTGCCCTTGGGGAAGACATAGAAGTGAATGGATGACTACAATTGCTGTGATAAGTGTTATGACACAGGCATGGAATAGAATGCATATCTCACTATCTGGGCCCATCAGGGCAGGCTTCCTGGAGGAGGTGACATGAGTTGAGTATTGAAAGACTAATACCATGTCACCTCTTTCCACTAGAAGGTGAGCTCCACGAGAGTGGTTTGTGTGTTTCGTTTACCACTGGATTCCCAGTTGTCAGAACAATGCCAAGCATTGTAGGTGCTCAATAAATATTTACTGAATGAATGCATAGAAAAAAAAAAAAAGATCTGGGAAGGGGTTCCAGGCAGAAGGAACAGCATGTGCAAAGGCACAGAGGAGCAAAAGGGCACAGCACATTTAAGAATGGTAGGAAGCTCACTGTGGCTTTAGCATAGGGTACACGATGGGTGATAAATGAGCCAAGGCCGAGGATAAGAATATGAAAGTCCTTCCTTGAGCCTTAGGCTTAGTTTGGACTTGGCTCTAATAGCAATGGGAAGTTATATACCAGTTCCAAGCAGCGTCATGGCATGAGTAGCCTTGTGCTTTAAGAAGATTATCCTGTCTGTTACGTGGACAAGAAAAAGAGGGTGAGCCAGAGACGAGGGGCTGGGTGCCGAGAGCAGCATCAGTTCAACGAGTTTGTACAAGGACCCCTAGCGAGAAAGCCAGGCTTGACTGAGGGGGCATAGGGTGGGGTGGCTATGGAGGCTTGAGGGAAATCTGTCCCCTGATTCATCTTCCCTGGCCTCCTGCTGGCAGGCATGTGGTCATGCAGAAAGCCCATTACCATCTCACCAGGAGAAGCTTTCCCTTGTTAAAATTCTGGGCCATGGTGTCTTGTATTAAAGCTGATATTAAGCCATAAAATGTAATATGTTATGACACCATAAAATGCAACGTAATTGCTATAAAACCATAAAATGTAATGTAACAGGCGCAATGTCCATTATGCAGCGTCACAGTCTAAAACAGTTAAGCTTCCGCTCTGCGTTTAGACAAACAAACAATTCCTATTCATTGCTACCTCTGGAGAAAGGTATAGGAAAATCATCCTGGATGAGCATGAATTGTAACACAAACAGCCAGGGAGAATGCAGTGTGGTGTGGAGGAACCGCCCCCGGCTTTGTAGTTAGACAGAACCCATGCTCCAATTCTGATGCAATGATGTCTAGATCGGGTTCCCAAACAACACAGCCAAAGACAAGGATTCAGACTAGATTGCTCCTGAAGTCCCATTAGTCTAACTCCTCCTTCTGCCTGAACATGTTTCTCTCACCTTCTCCTGGAAGGTAAGAACTGGTGGGCTCTTATGCCTCCACATCAATGAGACATTAGCTCAGGGTGTCCCCTGCGAAGGGACGTGACCTTCTGGGTGACTGTGAGCAAGGCGTGCAGGTGTGACCTGTTAGCAGCCACCATTTGCAGTGGTTCAGTGACGGGTGCACTTGCTAAGGGAGTGAGGGTGAGAAAGGGGTGGCACCGAGAGTATCTGCAACAAATAACTTAAAGCTGTGTCACTGTAGCCAAAGGACTTTCCCCTCTAAGCCTGAATTTTCTCATTGTAAATGCAGATAATGCTACCTGTAAGATGTTTATATAAATTAAATGACATCAAAAGAAGTCTTGTGTTGTCCCAAATCTACAGAAAACACTTGAACATACAGATATTCTCTCATAAATATATTCACACACAGCATTGCACACATACTCAATGTATTAAAAAATGACAGGATATATATATAAAATAGGAAACACCAGTGCATATATGTACAGAATTAAGCTTGCATTTAGAAATGAAGATGCATATAAATGTGCATATAGAAATTATGCTGGGCATATAATAAAGCTGTACTAACCAAATAATATAACTCGAGGCAGAGAGAGAGGCCGGGACTCCCCTGGCTTGTCATGCTAACAGCATGGCTGAGTGGTGGGCTTACTTGTATTGAACTTGCTCCATCTGGAAGCCAAGCTACAGTAAAGGCAGCATGTGGTGAGTCGCAAGCACTTGTGAGCAGTGCCAGAGACAATGTGCAGATGTGTAGTGAGGGACCAATGTCATCTGCTACAGGGAGACGAGAGGGACACAGAGTGAGCTAGAGAGAGGTGGTGATGGGGAACTGACAAGTCTAGAATAAAGGTCTCACGCCTTTTAGATAGCTGGGGAACAAGCTAAACAAAGGAGAGTAGCCACTCCCATCTACCTGCCCTGGGGAGACTGTACAAGTGGAAATGCATGGCTTAAACTTAAGGAAAAGGACCATCGCGTACGTTAATTTGGATTCAGAATATGTGCTCAACTAAATCAAGGGAAGGCTTTTCGATCGAGTACCGTATATCCCTCTGTTTGGACTCTTAATAGTGTAATATGTTGATGCCGGTTTTTCACTTAGGATTAGATTCTGCTGCAAGTTATGGAGACACAGAAATATGGGCTAGCACAAGTAGTTTATTCTTTTCCATGAAAAAGAAGCCAGAGGCAGAACAGTTCAAACTCAAAGTTCTAGAGGGGACAGAAAGGAATGTAAATGAGGGGACTGAGTAGGGGTGGGAAGCAGAGGGCACAAGTCCCATCAAAAGGCACATCAGTTCTCCATCTTTACACAGTTGTTGCCATGGGGGAAGTCGGCTCAGTGTTGCTTGAGCTATTGATTTTTGTTGAGACGGGTTCTTGCTCTGTCACAGAGGCTGGAGTCCAGTGGTGTAATCATGACTCACTGCAATCTCCGCCTGCCAGGCTCAAGCTGTTCTCCCACCTCAGCCCCCTGAGTAGCTGATGCTACAGGCATGTGCCACCACACTCAGTTAATTTTTGTGTCTTTTGTAGAGACGGGATCTTGCCATATTGCCCAGGTTTGTCTCGAACTCTTGGACTGAAGCGTTCCACCCACCTCAGCCTCCCAAAGTGCTGAAACTGCAGGTGTGAGACACCTCACCTGGCCCAATTTTATAGAGAAAAGTTTAAAACCTAGATTTTGTATGTGAAATTTGACTTCTAAATGTTACAACTAATTCAAACATTTAAAAGCCCTCTGGACCAAGGATAACCTATAAGTAGTACATATTTGATCCAGGGCTGCCAATATGAGATCCACTGCCAGTTCTTATGACAACTGATCTCATAAGAACTATAGAAATGCCTAGGTGTGCACACATGTGCATAGATCACTAGGCGAGTACATCAATGTTGTGGTTGAGTGCAGGACATTCTTATTGAGCTATTTCCAAGTGGTGGGTGCATTCTGAATTCCGGGAATTCAACAGTGAACAATCATGTTAATTTGCGAGTTGAGTTGAAATCCTGTCCTCTGGGAGATTTTTAGGCTGTTTATCAGGTCAAAGAAGCAGAACCAGTGTGAGTGATATAAGGGGTTTATGATGGGGTTGGGCCTTACGCGACTGTGCCAGTGGGTGGCGCTGCTTATGTAAGCCTATTGCCCTGCATTGGATGCGGAACCTTGATTCAGCAGAGCTGTGCATTGGTAAGTGATTATGGACATGAAATGGGAGAGAGCAAGAACAACATGGAACCCAGGAGGATGAGCTGGAACACACCAAGGAAAACTGGAACCTGCCTCTGTCCCTCCCTGGGATCTGTCAGTCTCTCAGCGCCTCCAGACTTCTAACCTTAGTGATGCCGTGAGCTTTGGAAGGTCCATGGAGCTGCACCCAAATCTGGTCCAAACGTTAGAAAAAGTAAAAGAGGAGTTGGGCAGGAGGTGGAGGAGCCCTAGCCCTGCCTGCTGTCTGCAATCTCCCAACAAGACGAGCCACCAAACCCATGACAATGTGTGTGAGATGCAGCAGAACCTCGGCTCGTGTTGACCCCTGGAGCATAAACACAACTGCTGCTTCACACCCACTTTCCAAAGCTCACCCAAGTTGGCTGGCCAACTTTAACACAGAACACTGCAGGGAAGGGAATTTGGGGAAATGCTTTCAATTTAACTAAGATGACACAATGCAAGGCCTCTGTGGCCAGGGAAGACACAGTGAACTAGGGAGTGGCTGTACAGTTGGTGGGAGTTCCGAACGGGGAAGGGAGGCACTGGTGGGTGCTTACACAGCAGGAACAGGTACCATCTAGGGGCTCAGGACAGAAGAAGTGATGCCCACGCTGAGGGGTGAAGAGGGGTTCGTCAGGTGAGGTGAGTGTGACCGGAGAAAAGAAAATAGTGTGTGGAAGTGATGGGGCAGGGAGGGGAGAGGAGGAAGGGGGAGGAAGAGGAAGAGGAAGAAGAAGAAATAGAAGGAGGAGGACAAGGAGGAGGAGGGAGAGGAGGGAAGGGGATAGAGAGGAGGAAGAAGAAGAAATGAGGAGGAAGAAAGAGGAGGAGAATGAGAAGAAGGAAGATGACAAGGAGAAGGAGGGGAAGGAGAGGCGGGGAGAGGCAGGTGAGATAAAGGAACGGAGTTAACGGAGTCAAAAAAAAAATGCAAAGACAGTGTCAGAGGGAGGGACAGAGTGGTTGGAGAGAAGTAAGAAATTTAAGAAGAGCCTATGTTTAGAAGATAGAATGGTGTCAGATGGGCTAGAGAAATAAGCAGGGACCAATGAAATATGAACACACACCCACAGAGAACGAGATCAACACCCTGACATTAACATATATAGACAATCCAGACTTGCATGCACTTAACAACTCATTCAGTCAACACACAATATGCATACACATCTATCCATACGGGACACAAGAAACCACATATAATCAATTCCTCACTGATTCTCCCTGACTCCCTCCACACCCCAGGGAGGCAGCAGAATGGGTTAATTCTGATCAGATCACCTGAGCAGGGCCTTGGAGGACATTCTCCAAGATCCCATGAAGCTTTGTCCCTATGCACTTCCTTGGAGGTGTGAACACTCAGCCGGCCACACCTATCCCATGAGTAGGTAGTCCTATTAGATGTCTCATCTTGTTCAGGGGAGAAATATGACCCCTTCTGTCACGAGGGCAAAGCCTGACTGTACCACACCTGTGCTTGGCTTCTCAGGTCATCCAGAGCAGGCCTTGTTTCTGATGCATTTTACAAGCTGCTTCATATTGTTATTAATGAACAGGACAGACCATAAAAGCGGGGAGGAAATGAGCCAGCATAACATTCCCACTGTGAATTTTGGTGAGAAACCCAAAGAATCAACCAGTGGAAAGGATACAGAGCCATGGTCTTGGGAAGTGTTCTTGAAGGCCAGGGTTTGAAGGCAGGAAAGAACAGAATGGACAACTAGAGACCTTCCAGCATGACTCAGCTCTCTGTGTGTCTGTGTGTGCCTGAGTGTGTGTCTTTAAGAAGGAACCATGTGGATGCATATATAGGGGTGCCTGTCATATAAATATTTGAGTCTGAGTGAATGGGAGAAGGCATCATCTAAAACCCCAGGAGCAAATGCTAAGGTTTGGTCAGGCTAGAGGAAAATATGTGTCCCCTCCTCCACTTCTGCTTCTTGAGAGTATTTTTAGGGACAGAGGAAGTGCTGAAAAGCTTACCGTAAAGCAAATGAGAGGAAAACTGTTGTTATCAAAGTTTCTGCTATTAGGTTGGTGCAAATGTAATTGAGGTTTTTGCCATTAGTTTCAATAATTCTTCATGTCAAGATGTTGACCTGGGTTCAGTGCACCGCCAAATCTTTTGAGCAATGCAAAGGAAGTTCCTGGAGTTTGTCCGTGACAGAGATTCAGAAAATATTCATTTGCTTAATAAAATGAAATAAAATTTTGCGGATGTCCCCAGGCTCTGGGAAGCTGGAGAAATATGTGTATCAGAGAAGTAAAAGACAGTCTGAAAAGTCCCCTGCAGGGTTTGGTTAAGGAGCTTTAAGGATAGGGGTGATGAGTATTACATTGTAGGTTGTTTCCTATTCTACACTATGCTGTAATTCACTTCTGATGTTGCTAAACCTTCCATAACATTCTGTGTATTAGTTGAGGTAAAGGTTAAGCTGCTGTAACAAATAATGCCAAAATACAGTGGATTATAGGAGACAGATATTTATTTCTCATTCATGAGATGGTCCTGAGGTGAACAGCCTAGGAGTATATTAGACTTTGCTCCACACCTTCACACAGGGACGCAGCTTCCTTCCATTGTCCTCATCTGCATGGCTCAGCTGCATGCAGGCACATTCCTGTGCCTTTGTATAAAGGGGCAGGGGGCAAAAGAACACGACCCACCATTTTTTTCAAACAAGTGAGGCAGTGTTGCACACGTCTCTTTTGTTTGTATTCTATTGGTTAGAACTTAGTCACATGATTCGACCTTGCCCCAGGGGAGGCTAGGAAATGTAGTCCCCTGTTGAGCAACAACTGTTCAGTTATCACTATGGAAGAAAGAGAGAATGGAATTTGTTAGAAAACTGGCGATATTTATTGTGGTCTTGGACCTGGTCTCTCACATGGATTATTGTAATAATCTGTCAATTGTACCCTTGCTCTAATCCAGCAATGTCCAACCTTTTGGCTTCCCTGAGCCATATTGGAACAAAAGGAATTGTCTTGGGCCACACATAAAACATACTAACACTAACGATAGCTGATGAGCAAAACAAAACAAAAAAAATAGAAATCCAAAGAAAATCTCATAATGTTTTAAGGAAGTTTACGAATTTGAGTTGAGCTGCATTCAAAGCTGTCCTGGGCCTGGGCTGCATGTGGCCAACGGGCTGTGGGTTGGACAAATTTGCAGTCTAATCAGTGTATTCTGAAAATAATACTGCTGCTAAAATGTGATTATCTCCTCAGAACTCCCCAGTGGCCTCTGGTGTGCTCTTGGAGTAAAAGCCAATGTCTTTGGAATGGCTTACCAAGCCCCACAGGACCCCACCCACCACTCAGTTCTAATCTCATCCCCTCCCACTCACCTCCTTGCTCATTCCCTCCAGCCACGCTGTCTTGTTTGCCTTCTTCAAACATGTCAGGTATCTACCTACCTCAGGGCTTTTGCACTGTGAAACCTTCTTCCTGAAGCACTCTTTCTCAGTTAGCCGTCATTTCCTCACCTTCAAGTCTTTATTCAAATGCCACCTTCTTGTCCAGGCCTTCTCTGACCCCAACCAATTAAAAAGGCAACTCTATCCCCTGATGCTCTCTGACTTCCTTCCCCTTTCTCCATAGTACGTATTACCAACATATATACATATACATACGTATACATGTTTATATATGTATACATGTTTATACATGTATATAATTTTAATGTAATAATCATAGTCAATAAATTACATCAGATATTCAACCCTTTATTATAATATAGACTTTGTGTTAGATGATTTTGCCCAACTATAGGCTAAGTGAATCTTCTGAGCACATTGAAGTTAGGCTAGGCTAAGCTAGGATGTTCAGTAAGTTAGGTGTATTTATGCGGTGTTTTTTGTTTTTGTTTTGAGATGGATTCTCGTTCTTGTTGCCCAGCTTGCAGTGCGGTGGCATGATATCAACTCACTGCAACCTCCGCCTCCTGGGATCAAGCGATTCTCCTGCCTCAGCCCCCAAGTAGTTGGGATTATAGACACCCACCACCACACCTGGCTAATTTTTGTATTTTTAGTAGAGATGGGGTTTCACCATGTTGGCCAGGCTGGTCTTGAACTCCTGACCTCAGGTGATCTGCCAGCCTTAGCCTCCCAAAGTGCTGGGATTACAGACGTGAGCCACTGTGCCCAGCCTATTTATGCGTTTTTGACTTGCAATATGTTCAACTTATGATGGATTTATTGAGACGTAACCCCATTGTAAATCAAGGATCATCTGTGTATATGTGTGTGTGCCTGGGTGCATGTGTGTGTATGTGTATATGACTTATTGTTCTTCTCCTCCATTAGAGGGTAAGCTTCATAAGAGTAGGGGTTTCTGTTGGATCTCCGTGCGTGCATGTGCGTACGTACACGTGTATGTGACATATATGTGTATGTATACAAACTGTTAATCTCCTAATGACAGTAGTCTGTCCTATATAGTTATATATCAAGCAAAGATTATAATAAAGCACAAAGGAGAATGTTATGGAATTTTATCTCTGAAGTTTGTTTTTTTAGCATGGTAATGTATTACATTTAATTAATAAAACATCAAATGTATGACTCAATAACACAAATACTATGAAGATAGAGGTAAATCATCCATCCAGCAGTTGGTAGTAAAAGGCAAAGGAGAATATGGAGTTATTATGCCCTGGATAAGTGCTACAATAGAGATAACTAGAAAAGAAGATGGCAACACTGATATATCCAGTAAATAAGGAAACTGGAGGTGAGAGTCAGTGGCTAGAGATAAACATGTGGGAGCCATCGGGTTATAGGTGATATTTTGTGGAAATAAGAATGAGTGAAATCTCTGAAGAATACCCAGTAAATACTGAATCTTGTGTTAGCTGACTGCACATGCCTGGTATTTCAGATACTAGATTATCTGTGATTATAAAAAGAAGTTTCTCCCCTAGCAGACCCATATATGCAAATATTGTAGATGTGTATTTTATTTTTAATGTATGCTTTCTTAGTTTTTTTGTGCATTAATAACTATTAAGAGATAAGAGATACTGCTAATGACGAACTCTGTCCTCGGTCCAAAAAGGGATGCAAAATGAATAAACAGACTCAAATCTCTGGGGCTCACTTTTTGGTAGAGGAAGACAGGCAACAAAATACATGAAAAAATAGTAAATAAGATCATTTCAGAAGGTGATACATGCTATGTGGACAATATCTTGGCATGAGTCATTGATGAATGACGTTGGGGGAGGGGGACTTCTTTAGATGGAGTTTCAGGAACAGCCTCTCGGAAGAGGTTGCATTTGAGTGGAGACTTGAGTACAAGAAGGAGCCAGCTGTGCAAAGTGCTGAGAACGTAGTATTTCAGGCAGAGGAAATAGCAGGTGCAAAGTCCCCGAGGCATCAATGGGATTGGGGTATTCAAGGAACTGAAAGAAAAGCAGCCTCAAACACAGAGAGCAGCAGTGACTGTAGTAGAGATGAGCGTGGGAAGAAGGCAGGGACTAGGTCACTGAGAGCTTCCCCATCCCCTTCAGTAGCCTTTAATCATGTGTGGCCATCGAGCATTTAAAATGCATGGAGTCTCGGCTAGACACAGTGACTCATGCCTGTAATACTAGCAGTTTGGGAGGCCGAGGTGGGCAGATTACCTGAGGTCGGGAGTTCGAGACCAGCTGACCAACATGGAGAGACCCCGTTTCTACTAAAAATACAAAATTAGCCGGGCGTGGTGGCACATGTCTGTAATCCCAGCTACTCCAGAGGCTGAGGCAGGAGAATCGCTTGAATCTGGGAGGCGGAGGTTGCAGTGAGCCCAGATCGCACCACTGCACTCCAGCCTGGGCGACAGAATGAGACTCTGTCTCAAAAAAAAAAAAGAGATGCATGGAGTCCCAATTGAGATGTGCTGTAATTGTAAATGTGCACCAGATTGCACAGACCTAGAATGAAAAATAAAGAATGTAAAATATTCATATTTTAAATTGAACACATTTTAAAATGATAGTATGTTTGATTTCAGGGTTAAACAAAATATATATTTATATATAAATATATATATATAAAATAAAACATATTATTGAAGTTAATTTCACCTTTTTTTTTTTTTTTTTTTTTTACTTTCTTTCTTTTTTTTTTGAGATGGAGTCTGGCTCTGTCCCCCAGGCTGGAGTGCAGTGGTGTGATCTCCGGCTCCGCCTTCCGGGTTCACGCCATTCTCCTGCCTCAGCCTCCCGAGTAGCTGGGACTACAGGCGCCCGCCACCGCGCCCGGCTAATTTTTTGTATTTTTAGTAGAGACAGGGTTTCACCGTGGTCTCGATCTCCTGACCTCGTGATCCGCCTGCCTCGGCCTCCCAAAGTGCTGGGACTACAGGCGTAAGCCACCGCGCCCGGCTATTTTTTTTACTTTCTAAATGTGCTACCGACCTATGTGTATTGCTATTAGGCAGCCTTGACCTGGAGTCCTACAATCCTCAAGAGCAGTCTGAATTTTATTCCAAGTGCAGTGGGAAGCCATCAGATGATTTTAAACGGAGAAGTAAGACACTTGGATCTGTGCCTAAAAGAATCGCTCTGCTGTTGGGTTCCTGAGAAGCGGACTCTGAGACAGAGATCATTTTGCGGGAAGTTTACTGGGCGGTGCTCTTGGGATCCACACTTGTGGAAGGTCAGTGAAAGAAGCAGCATTGAGCAGAAGGAAGTCGGGCTGCGATGCATCGCAAGGAAGGGCTCAGCCAATGCCACGGGGAGCTTAGAGCCTGGGATGGCCCTTCAGAGTTATCCCAAAATAAGCAAGGGCCTTTCTACTTCTGCCATCACCAGTCTCTATACAACCTGTCTTGGAAAGAGAATGTGACCTTGGAAAGGGCAGCTTGGGAAATTAGTTATTCATGCTTGAAGGAAGATTTGGTCAATGCATCCATCATCCACTACTGGTGTCATTCTATGAATTAAGGAAAGAGGGGCTCAGAGTGGAAGCAGAGAGACAAGTTAGAAAGATCTAGCAAGGGATGACCCTCAAGGTGGGGGGACCCTAGTGGGCAAAGATGCAGAGGTGGGATTATACAAGAAATCGTGAGAGAATATGAAGAGCCAGACGTCACTGGAGGGAGAAGAGTACAAATGAGGGTTTAGGGGTTTTGCTGTTAGCTGGAGACAAGACACCCTACTCAGGGAATGGAAGACTCTTTGCTCCCCACACTTGAGGACTGGTTCTTTAAGATCCAAAGGAGAAGCCAACCAAACAAAAGCATTCTTGGCTACCAAGTATTCCTGACCAGTCCTCGGCTCTCTGACAAGCTGTGTCACAATATTGATCCAGTGATTAAATTTCATGCCGAACTGACTCAAGTCTTAAATAATGTCCCTGTTAGAGAGCTACTATCTGAGAGGCTGACTCCGCATGCCTGGTGTTTCATTAGTGCCTCAAGAGGCAGATGAGAGCCAAGGAAGTGAAAGGAGGTTGTGGTCTCCGCACTTTGTATTCTGCAAGAGGGGCTCTTGCTTGGGTAACGGAAAAGGCGCTGGATTGAGGTTCTAAAAACTGAGCTTCCAGACATGAGTAGCAAGTCACTTTGTGACTTTGGGCAAGGTATTTCCTTTCTGAGCCTTTGCCACCCCAAACACAAGCCGGTTTGGCAGGGAGGAGGGGTGGACTCCATGGTCCTGGAAGATTCACAACATCTACTCTTTATGGAGGGCTTCTGATGTGCTAAGCACTTTACATGAATTATCTCCTTTAATTCCTACCAGAATCCTTTGAGGTGAGCATTATTATGCCCATTTTATAACTGAGGAAACTGAACCTCAGAGAGGTTAAGTAATTTGCTCCAGGTAACACAGCTACTAAATGTTGGAAGCATTTAAATGCCAGCAGTGGAGCCTACAGTATTTTAGATTTCTTATATTTTTAACCATACAACTTGGGGGGAGATTATCTATCCATGGTTATATACAGTTAGATCTGCAACCCCAGCAGAGTCGGTCTGACTCCCAGCTTCTCTCCTAACCTCTGGCTGTCTTGATCTTGGGCTGGCATCGAGTGTGAGGCTCTGTAGAACTGACTTTGGCATTACCTCAAGAGAACCAGAGTTTGGGGCAGGCGTAGGGGGACGAGTCTTGATCCTGACGAGACTGCAAAAGCTTTATTGACACATCTCATCCTGGCAAAAAGCCAGCTCTCATCCTGCCTCAGGGGCCTTTCAGCCTCCATTCCTTGCATTCTCTGCAGTAGAGACAGCCAGTCCTGGGGCTCAGACACGCAGCCAAGGCAAATTCTATCTCCTCCTTCCCAGCACAGCGAGGTATGGTGGGCAGCGGAGGGGCATCCCTGAGCACATTCTCACCTGCTGTGGGAAATAAAACAAACATAAGAAGCCAAGTGGTTGCCTGCGAACCTGGCTGGGCTTCCAGTGTTGGTCAGGGTGCAGGAGGAAGGGCACTGGTGCTTTATGTGGGTAGTGGAACTCCATACCTCTGTGCAGGAAAGTTTATATATTTTTACTGAATCTCTTAAAAATGTGCATGCCTTGTTGAGGATGCTCTCACCTAATTGAATAGGAATAGATTTGCATGGAAACAAGACTAGAAGTTTCACCACTAAATGGTGATTGTTTCTGTGCAGTGGGGTTTAAAAGATAGATATCCATATATAGTTTAATTCCTATTTATAGATGTATATATTTGTATTTAATGAATAGACCATTTTTGAGCAGTTTTAGGTTTATGAAAAACTTGAGCAGCAAATACAGAGCTTCCACTCCCCATCCCAAACCCCTCCCCACCCAGTTTCCCCATGCATTAATGTGGTACATTTATTACAATGGATGAATCAACATTGGGACATTATTATCAACTAAAGCCTGTAGTTTACATTTGGATTCACTCTCAGAGTTATATTCTGTGGGTCTGGACAAATGTATAAGGATGTGTATCCCCCATTATATCATACAAAGTAGTTTCTTTGCCTTAAAGATCCTTGTCATGAATTATTTGCCTACAATGTCCAGAAGAGTTTTTCCGATGTTATCTTCTAGAGTCTTTATAGTTTCAGGTCTTAGATTTAAGTCTTTGATACACCATGGAATACTACTTATCCATATAAAGGAAAAAGAATGTCTTTTTTAGCAACTTAGATGGAGCTGGAGACCATTATCCTAAGTGAAGTAACGCGGGAATAGAAAACCAAACGTCGTATGTTCTCACTTATAAGTGGGAGCTAAGCTCTAAGGATGCAAAGACATACAGAATGATATAATGGATTTTGGGGACTCAGGGCAGGGGAGGAGGGTGAGGGATAAAAGACTACGTATTGCGTACAGTGCACACTGTTTGGGTGTTGGGTGCACTAAAATCTCAGAAATTACCACTAAAGAACTTGTCATGTAACCAAAAACCACTCGCACCCTCAAAAACTATTGAAATAAAATAAAACTAGAAAAAAAGTCCTTGTGCTCTACTTATTCATCCCTTTCTCCCTGCAACTCCTGGCAACCCCTGATCGTTTTACTGTCCCCATAGTTTTGTCTTTTCCAGAATGTCGTGTATTATAATTAGAATCATGTAACGTTTACAGATTGGCTCCTTTCTCTTAGCAATATAGATTTAAGGTTCCTGCATGTCTTTTGATGAATCAATAACTCATTTCTTTTTAGCCCTGAATAATATTCCATTGTCTGGATGTACCACAACTTACTTATCTATTCACCTGTTAAAAGACATCTTAATTGCTTCTAACTTTTGGCAATTATATACTGTCTCTCACTAAGTTTTCCTCCAGAATTAAAACAGACGGCTGTTTCTTGGGTTTGTGTTTAGGGATCACGCTGAGTTATATCTATTGTGTGCTCTCTCTGTCTTTCTCTGTCTTTCCTTTGTCTATCTAAATATTTATATGTAGGCTGCGCATGGTAGCTCACATCTCTAATACCAGCACTTTGGGAGACCGAGGTGGGAGGATAACCTAAGCCTAGGCATTCAAGACCAGCCTGGGAAACATAACGAGATCCTCTCTCAGCTTAAAAAAGTAAAAATTAGCTGGGCGTGGTAGCACGTGCCTGGAGTCCCAGTTACTTGGGAGGCTGAGGCAGGAGGATTGCTTGAGCCCAGGAGATTGAGGCTGCAGTGAGCCGTGATCGCACCACTGCATCTCAGTCTGGGCGACAGAGTGAGACCCTGTCTCTAAAAAAAATGAAAATAAGTAAATAGTTGTATGTAACTGTATCTGTAGATTCTAGAACCACTCTCAATGTGGCCAAGAGGCCCTCTCTCTGCAAGTGGGAAATGGCATCAGCTGAGAGTTGGACAGACGTATTTGTCTTATCTCCTGCCTGTCATGGGGCACACATTTACCAGGTGGAAGAAGGAAGCATAATTGCCCACATATTTGTACTGATATTGCTCCCTTTTTTATCTTAACTTTTTGAAGCTTCCCTAATGACATTTCATCAATTTTAATATGCACAATTTTTCTAATTTTCACATCCCTGAAATTGAGACGTATTTTACAATTTGCTCTCAGCCAGCCAGCAGGCCTGATGTAGTTTCGTTCCCTGCGCCCAAGCAAACTTGGTCCTAGCTGCTCACATTGTCATCACTTCAACTGAGTTATGCACATTGCAAGTACTTCACATGTTGATTTTAATTTCCACTTAAAATGTCTTCAAAAAGATTGCACTGATAAGATGTGGCACTGAAATGGAAAGCCTGTGTATATACAGAAAGTTCCCCAAACAGAGCAGTGGTGTGGAAATTTGATATTAGTGAATCACATTCTTGTGTTTGGGGAATGATTCTAGTTTCATATTTTCCTGCAAAGCAACAATCAAATCTTTGCTGAACCCCTAAAAAGGAAGAAACCACAAGTGGATGAAGTTATGTTACATTATGTCACCAAAACATGTGCAAAAGGGTTTCTTTCTACACACTGAGCCAGGCAACTAGAGGCAATCCCTTGGAACAGATGAAAACAATTTCAAATGAGGAATGCTATGATCAATCAATGCATGGCATTGGACTAGAAGGCGTTGGGTCATAGTTTAATTGAAAGAGCTTTTAATTTTTTTCTTAATTTTACATAAAATAATAGTGCATCTTAAAGTTGATGATGTTTTACACTTAGTGAAAGACAGTTGAATTCAAGTTAGTTAAATCTATGTGATGCAACTCCAATTTAATGATCAATTAACTCTCATAGTATAATGTTGATGTGTCATTGATATGGTTTGGCTGTGTCCTCACCCAAATCTTATCTTGAATTGTAGCTCCCATAATCCCCAAGTGTTGTGGGAAGGACCCAATGGGAGGTAATTGAATCATGGGGGCAGGTTTTCCTGTGCTGTTCTCGTGATAGCGAATAAGTCTCATGAAATTTGATAGTTTTATAAAGGGCAGTTCCCCTGCACATGCTCTCTTACCTGCCACCATGTAAGACATGCCTTTGCTCCCCTTTGTCTTCCACTATGATTGTGAGGCCTCCCCAGCCACATGGAACTGTGAGTCCATTAAACCTCCTTTCCTTTATAAATTACCCAGTCTCGGATATGTCTTTATTAGCATCACTAATTAGTGATGCTAATAATTAGTTAATTAACAGACTAATACAGCTGTTATGTTTTTAAAAACTTCTGACTTTTCAGAGATGTTTCCCAACAATGAAAAAGGAAAGGGAGAAATGAAACCTCTCCATTTTGATGGTGATATATATATGTGTATATAAAAATATGTGTGTGTATATATATGTGTGTGTATATATGTATTTTACGGGCATGAAACAATGCAGTACCAGCAAAACTATGTATATCTATTTATTTGGAAATACTAGTTCTAGGAATTTATGCTAAGAAAGCAAGCATGAATGAGTACAGATATTTAGCTGCCAGGATGTTTATCTCAGCTTGGTTTATAAGAATGAAAACTTAGAAACAATCTAAAGGTACATCAATAGGAGTGTTCTTAAATAAATTATAAGACATCCATACAACAGAATTTTATAGTAGGCAGCCATTAAACATTAACTCAGTCTATATTTATTAGCAAGGAAAGACACTCATGATACGTACTAGCAAAGAGGAGGAAATACACCAAGTTTGATACCATTTCTGTAAAATAATATTAAAAACAGTACTCTCTGTATGTTGGTGCATGTGAAAGTTGATGGGAAAAAAGCAATGAAAGTGTAATAGTTATAGCCTTCTCTGAAAGGAGGAATGTGAATGATTTTCATTTTCTTCTGGGTTTTCTGGTTTTCCTGTAACAAAATGTTTTATGTAGTTAAAAATAATAGAATTAAGGAGGGGAAAAAAAGGAATTGATATAGATCCTGTCAGACAAAAATGAGAAAAAGATGGCAGTGTAGGCTTCCTCTGTGGTATTTCTTCAGATGTCCACAGCCTCCTACTCCAGTAATGATTTTGTCTGCGGAAAAAAAAAATAATCCTAATCACACTACTAATAAAAACCTTGTGCTGGCAAATATTTTTAGTACAATAAACTGAGACAGCAGTAAGCCTCCGGTGTCTGTTTGCGTTTGTGTGGGAAGTCAGGGAGGGTTTTGCCAAGTTTGTAAATATTTGCTGCTTGGGTGAATCTTTCTTTTGCCTTTACTCTCTCTCCCCTTTAGGAGTGAGGAGGCTTTTGTTTTCACCGCTAGCAGTTTCTCTCTCAGTGGGGTGTGGATAGTAGAATTCAGAGCAGGGAGGTGGGGGAACTGGAAATGACCCTGACTGAGTGTTTGTGTCCCACCAAAATTCAACTGCTAATGTGGCTGTGTTTGGAGATGGGACCTCTAAGGAAGTCAGTGAGATTAGATGAAGTCATGAGTGTCAGGCCCTGATCCAACGGGATTAGTAAGCTTATAAGAAGAGGCTCTGTCAATCTCTCTCTCTCTCTCTCTCTCTCTCTCTCTCTCTCCCTCTGACAGCAAGAAGGTGGCTGTCTGCAAGTCAGGAAGGGAGCCCTCACCAGAAGCTGAACTTACCAGTACCTTGATCTTGGACTTTCAGCTCCAGAAATGTGAGAAAATAAATTTCTGTTGTGTTTAAGCCAAACCATTTGGAGTATTTTGTTATGGCAGCCAGAACTGACTAATACAGACTCCCTCCATAATGAGGGGCTCTGAGCTTCCCACATGCTACACAACAATGAGAAGCCCCCCTTATGTGTTGTCTGACCTGAAGAAGGGAATCAGATGGACCTGGGTTCAAATCCTACCTCTGTCGCTGCCTGGCTGTGTGACCTTGGAAAGTCCCTTCACATCTCTGAGCTTCAGTTTTGTCATCTTTCCAATAGTGGAAACAGTTGCCTATTTCCCTCCTCAGGAGATGGTGAGAATTAAATGAAGTAATGCATCTGCACGCAACCTGACTGATCACTCCCCTGCTTAAAAATCTCTTTGGATGAGGCCACATTACATAGATGAAAGAATGCCTACACAGGGCTTGGTGCACAGTAGGGGCTCACAATATATCAGTTTTCTCATTTCTAAGGATTCATTCATTCATTCATTTACTCATTACTCATCAAATAATTGTCTTTTAGTGCCTCACTTTTCTCATCTGTCAAATGGGGGCACTAAAAGATATTTGATTGAACCATAGGAAATTGCTAATATTGGGCTGTTTTAACCTACAAAAAAGTGGCAGTTTCCTAAAGTGTGACCTAATACCACCTGGGTATTGTGATAATGATTAAAAGAGTTAAGCTTTATGAGTTCAGATTTGTAAAATGTTTAGCACGTAGTAACAGTGCAAAAAAAATTACATAAACCCAAATGATGGCTCTAATAATGATGATGGCAATGCTGCTGCTGCTGCTGACTTATTGTATACAAGTTATGAGCTATTCCCCACGAGTATGATGGGAACAGAGTGCCATTTTATTCTTCAAGAAACTTACAGTCTAAAGGGCCAGGTGCAGTGGATCATGCCTGTAATCCCAGCACTTTGGGAGGCCGAGGAGGGCAGACCATTTGAGGTCGGGAGTTCGAGACCAGCCTGGTCAACATGTGAAACCCTTTTTCTACAAAGAAATACAAAAATTAGCCTGGCGTTGTGGTGCACGCCTGTATATCCAGCTACTCAGGAGGCTGAGGCACAAGAATTGCTTGAACCCAGGAGGTGGAGATTGCAGAGCTGAGACTGTGCCACTGCACCCCAGCCTGGGCAACAGAGAGAGACTCTGTCTAAAAAAAAGAAAAAGAAAAAGAAAAAGAAAGAAAGAAACTTACAGTCTAGTAAGGGAGGGAAGTAGGTGTGGATGATCCAGTGACAGGTGCATTGATGGTTATGCAGTCTGTCTTGGGAGACCCGGGTATTAGAGAAGACAGCCAGAAGAAACAGAGTGCTAAAGGTAGGAGCATTGGCCACCTGAAGAAAACTGAGGACCGGCCATAATGTTGCAGGCAGAAAGAAGCACACATATGAACAGCTGCAAGACAGAGCATCAGATGTCTCCTAGGTAACCCATGTCTGTTGTGGCTGTCTCTCTCTGAGGTGCTGTTCTCACCTGGCTCAAAGACAGAGGTCATCATTTCTGAATCACAGTCCAAGATGTTTGAACCCTCGACCCCTGTGTGCCCCTCTGAGCCCCACCCTGATTCCTTGCCCAAGTCTCCCTCTTAGTTCCAAGCGCATTCCTGCATATGTGATTGAGTGTTCTTTGCTAACACTGGTCTCCTTGCCTGTGGTGTCATCTCGTTCCTGCCACCCTACTTCTAAGCTCACACAAGCCTGTATTCCTCTTGCCTCATAAGGACTATCATAAGGTCTGTGTGTCTGTATCACTCAACGGACAAGTATGTTCGTGTATTCCCTACCAGAAACTGTCTTTTTCTCCATTATACCCCCAGCAACTTGCAAAGTGCCTGGCACCTAGGATGTACTCCTTAAGTGTCTGTTGCAGAATGAATAAATGAATGAAGATGAATGAACAACATACATTGAGGGCCTGGCATGTAACAACCCCAGACTCTTGGACCTACTGAAATAATCTAATCTAGTAATTCTCAAACGTATTGATCTCTGAACACTTGAGACTCTTAAAAATTACTGAAGACCCCAAAGAATGTGTTTGTATAGATATAGCTATCATTATTTACTACTTTAGAAATTAAAACTGACACATTTTAAAAATATTTATCTATAAATCCATTTAAAAACAATAGGCAACCCATGTGATGTTAACAAAAATATCATATTTTTATGAAAAATAACTATATGTTCAAAAAAACCGAGAGGAAGTACATGGCTTTACATTTTTGCAAATCTGTCAGATGTTCAACATTCAATGATGAATGGATTCTCATTGCTGCTCCTGCCTTCATTCTATTGTGATATCACTGGTCATGTCGACTGTGCAAAATTCGTCTGTCTACTCATGACAGTATGAGAGTGAAAAAGGCAAATAGCACCTTAGTAGTGTTACAAAAAATAGTTTTGATCTCGTGGACCCCCTGAAAGTATAGTGGGAGCCCTCTGGAAGCCTTGAATCTCTCTTTGAGAAGGATGGCTCTAGTCTGCCTTTACCATTTTAAATTTTACAGAGAAGGAAACCAAAGACTAGAGACATGAAGGGATTTCCCTAAAACGAGAAGCAAATTTCTCAGATAACAACAATAATGACAATGAGAGCTATCATGCATTGAGCTCTTACTATGTGCCAGGCACTATGCTCAGCACTTTAAGTGCTGATCTTATGAAATCCTTGATGCAATTATCTAGAGTTGGAACTATTTTCACCTTGGTTGACAGAAGAAGCTAAAGCTCAGAGAGATTATGTCAGTTGCCTAAGATCACACAGCCAGTCAGCAGTAGAAAAAGGATTTAAACTCGGAGTTATGTGTTTGAGTTTTGACTCTTAGTCCATGATCCACATTCCTGGAGCATAAAAACATACTTGAGGGCTGGGTGCGGTGGCTCACGCCTGTAATCCCAGCACTTTTGGAGGCTGAGATGGGTAGATCATTTGAGGTCAGGAGTTCCAGACCAACCTGGCCAACATGGTGAAACCCCATCTCTGCTAAAAACACAAAAAGTTAGCTGGGCATGGTGGTGGGTGCCTGTAATCCCAGCTACTCAGGAGGCTGAGGCAGGAGAATCGCTTGAATCCGGGAGGCAGAGGCTGCAGTAAGCCGAGATAGCGCCACTGCACTGCAGCCTAGGCAACAGAGTGAGACTCCGTCTTGAAAAGAAAAAATACATACTTGTGTGTGGAAGCTAATAAAGAGGACAGGGTCCTCTTAAAATGTGGGTGGCCTTCAGTGCTCAGAGAGAGGAGGGGTGCTCCAGAGAGTTGGAGTAGAGCTGGAGAGTTAGGGCTTTGGCCAAAGTTGAACGCAAAGGAAGTTGGAGGTGAATCTTTGTGGACCTCCCCCCAGACCACACGGGGGCACTCTGTCTGCCCCAGCAGTTCACAGTCAATTTGGCCAATTTATCAAAAATCAACTCCATGATCAGCGGTTCCCTAAAATATCAAGATGCTTGAAATCAATCGATCCGATCGGTCAAATTTTCCGGTTTTCCAAAAGCGTATTTTAAGGAAAACTCTTATCGAATGTAATTACTGAAGATGAACATCCTGCCCTTGAACATAGTCAATGACTACATTCTCATAATACGCTCTTTTAATCAGTTCAATGGTAATTCTCAATGAATTTATGCTTCTTGAATACTCTTATCCAAAAATGTAGCCGAGATATTTTAATTATATTCAAGACTCTGCTTAAGATATTCAAGAATCTATTCTTCATTAGAAGGTAGTCCTAAGAAAGCTAAACAGCCCCCATGATATTTAGTGTTAGACAAATTAAGCTTAAAATGCTGCTGAGGAGGATATGTTCTCTGAATATGTTCAAGACTAATATATTAAGAAGATCATATTAATATTCATTGAATATATTCAGGAAGGCTAGTCTTCAAGAACATTTCTGGCAAATTCAGAAATTGGTGGGCTGGTGGTCTGTCTGGCTTTTGGCCAGTCTGAGGCCAGGCATCCTGCAATCACCGTGGGAGTCATGAGATGACAACCCTGTTCAAAGGCTATGCGTTGCATTTGAAGCCTCAGAGGATAAGAAAACAGTGTTGTGTCCCCAAACACCATTTTGACCCTTTGGGCACTTTCATGAGAGAAAAAGCAAAAGCAGAAGAGAAAAGGGAGAGAGGGGTTCATGTTGCCTGCCACTCACTGCCATCTCCCAAAGACACTGTGAGCATTATCCCCTTAGTCAACCCGAGGGGATGGTAATGAAAATTACCCCTTTACTAATGAGGATGCTGAGGTTTGGACAGGTGAAGTGACTTGCCTAAGATCCTCTGGTTAGTTGAAGGCAGAGTGGGGATTTGCACTCAGGCAGGGCTGGAAATTGCACTCAGGCAGGGTGACGATTTGGACTCTGACAGAGTGGAGATATGAACTCAGGCAGAGTGGAGATTTGCATTCAGGCAGAATAGAGATTTGAACTCAGGCAGACTGGAGATTTGCATTCAGGCAGGATAGAGATTTGAACTCAGGCAGACTGGAGATTTGAATTCAGGCAGAGTAGACATTTGAACTCAGGCAGAGTGGAGATTTGAACTCAGGCAAACTGGAGATTTGAATTCAGGCAGAGTAGACATTTGAACTCAGGCAGAGTGGAGAGATGAACTCAGGCCGAGTGGAGATTTGAACTCAGGCAGAGTGGAGATTTCAACCCAGGCAGAGTGTAGATTTGAACTCAGGCAGAAAGGAGATTTGTGCTAAGGCAGACTAGGGATTTGGACACAGGGAGAGTGGGAATTTGCACTCAGGCAGAGTAGAGATTTGAACTCAGGCAGAGTGAGGATTTGAACTCAGAGTGGGATTTGCATTCAGGTAGAGTAGATATTTGAACTCAGGGAGAGTGGAGATTTGAACTCAGGCAGAGTGAGGATTTGAACTCTGGCATATGAACTTCACTGAATCAATGAAAAAAGAAATGAAAGGTGAGGTGGTGCCCTGTTAGTGGGAACTGAATGGATGAGGACTCGGAGTGAGGGAGCCTGGGGAGCTCTAAGGGGATTGACAGGATTTCCAGGGGATTGACAGGATTTCCATTGGGACGTTAGAGGAACCAGGCGATGCAGAGGGAGGCAATTGTGAGTCAAAAGCACAGACCACTTTCTTTTCTCTGTGCCACATAGAAATAAACACGATAGAAATCCTGATGACCTACCTGCCTATTTACTTGTTCCCTCATCACGTGTTTGCTTAAGCTTAGATCCAGTTGTATTATGTTCCCTGAAACATTAAATAAATAAATAAATAAATATAAGCACGAAGAACTGTGGAAGAACAAGGCTGGCCACTGGTGTAGATGTTTGCACCATTTCCCTGTAGCAACTTTATAGAGGTTCCAAAGTATTCATTTCATTCTTTCTTTTGAGGAAAAAGAAACCTTTTATTTTGTTCTTTATTTTTCAATTAAGACACACTCGCTGTGTACCTTGCTGATAAATTAGAAAATATAGATAAGCTAAACTAATAAAATAAAAATCACCAACACATCTGCTCTCCCTTACTCCAAAAAAAAAATCATTGTTAATATTGGATATATTTCTTTCCAGCGCTTTCATTCTTATGCAATTTTTAAACGGGATCCTATTGTACCTGCTATTTTGTAAGCTGATCCTTTCAATGTATTGTGATCATGTAAATAAAGACCATTTCACAACTTGATGTTTACAACTGCAGATTTCTGATTGTTGGTTATTTATCTCTTGTTTTCAAAGAGGTGAGAGGTGCAGAAGTGTTTTGTGGCTGGCTGGGCCATTGGCTGTAGGGCCGGGGCTCTTTCCACAGGATATAGGAGGGCTTGGAATAACTCGGAAACTCCTGATGGAAAACATTTTGGGACTTCAAAATAACACCCCTCTATCCGTCAAGTGCCCTCCTCTGTCAAATGGGTCATTTTAAGAATTGAATGAAAGAAGCATGCTAATGCCTAGACAACATCTCCTTCTTCTCCTCCTTCACTCCATTTATCTAACACACATGTGTCCATAGACACCCAGAGTGTTCTACCAACCCCTCCCAAAGATAATAGATTTTTGATAGCTTTGATTCCCAGGACAATTATTTTTGGGCAGGGCACAGCAGAACTTGGTGGGACATTGTAACCAGGTTCCTCTGAATGGCAAGAACTTGGTTCCAAAGTTCCTGAGCTTCAACTTTCTTTATCTCCCCACAGGCTGGGCTTTTCCAGTTCCAGTTCCTTCTCTCCCACCTCCTACTGGTCTCCTTTCCCTATCCTCTGTTGTCTCCTTTTGGGAGTCTAACCAGAGAGAGGAGACTTCGAGTGGTGGTGGTTACTGCTGCTGGTGATTGTGGGAAGTTGGGGAAGTTCTTGGAAGGTAAGCTCTGACCTGGAGCTGGACCACCTCTCTTAGATATCACTCAATGTTTGGGAATCACTGTAGAGAATAGACAACCTCAAAGGAGTCATTTTCCTACGCAGCAGAGACTCAATATTTTAGCCAGTTAGTGAGATAATGTATATTTTTTTAAAATCACAATGCCCGGCACATAGTAAGCACTCAATACATGCTACTTATGATGATGATGGTTATTATTATCCTTTTAAAAGGCATGGAAAGCATCAGGCCCCTGAATCAGGGGACCTGTGGGAAGTTTAAGATGAACACAGTTCTTGGAAGGAGATCCTCTCCCCACTCCTGCCACCCATGCCCTGGAACCAGCCTCGGGCGGAGTGCATGCTGAGGAGTATTTTCATAGCCCCTCACAGCCTGAAGACATCCAGCGTGTCGCCAGGCAGATAAATGCACTCATCATCTCCCGCTGAAATTGGCACGTCCAGTGTAGAGCTTCGATGATTTATTTACCAGTGATAGTTCTGCTCTGGGGTGGAAGTGCCCTGATTTGCTGAGTGGTTCATTCATTTATCTTGGTTGACAACACAGGCCCGTGGGATCCCCATCCCAGCTCCCACCCATACCTTCTCCTTTCACACCCTGCTGCTCACACTGAGGGTGCAGGCATGAGGGTTGGTGTTGTGTTTACCTTCTCACCTACAGAAGCACCATCGAGGGTATGCGTTGGGTGGGGAGGTTCTTGGGAGTGGGCATGGAGGTGGGGGACATACATAGCATTAGAGAAACCATATTCCTATGATCATCCCTTTTCAAGATGCCATCGGAGTCAGATTGCTATGGGCTCAAATGCTGTCTCTTCTGTTTATTAGCTGTGTAGCCTCAAGTCAAAGGCCTGACCTCTCTGAGTCTCAGGTTGTGCATCATCTGTTATGAGGGAATAATACTAATACTTGTTCCCTGCTTTCTTGTGAGGGAAGATACGGAAAGCACCTGGCACCCAGTAAAGTGAACCTGACATATGTACGAAGCTCTTAATAAAAGGTGGTTATTGTTTATAGTTTCATTCTTATTATTCTCCTGGGTCCAGCACTAGTGAAGAAGGAGTTTGCTCTCAGGCTTATGAAATACCAGAGCTGGACTCAACTTATGGAAAAAGCCCGGCAGCTAGGTTGAAGCTCAGATTTCCCGACACTTACACACTGTGATGTCTGGACAAGTTACTTCACCTTCCTAAGCCTCAGTCTCCTCATCTGTAAAATGGCAATAATGAAATGAGATACATTATGGAAAGTATCTGACATCAAGCGTACTGAATGAAGATCGGTTTTCCTCCACCCTCTCTTCCTTGCATAATACCTTATGATGCATGAAGGGTGGTAACAACCATTATCTAACATGATTGCCACCCTAACACCGTCTGCTCTGGTGACAGATTGTAATCCCTAATTCACAGATACAGGGGCCAGAGAAGTGCAGCAACTCATCCCCTTTTACATTTATTCACTCAACAAATACTATACTGAGCGCCTCCTGGATATTAGCCGCTGTCTTAGGTGCTTCAGACACATAGATGAACAGAACAGGTGAAAAAATTCCTGCCCTTGTAGAACTTACATTCTAGAAGTGGAGGGAGATAATACACAATGGAAGGCATGAATGGATAAATTATAGAATATGTCAGAAAGTGGCAAGTGCTGTGGGAAAAAAACAGATCTGATAAGGGAGATCAGGAATGATAAACAAAGGGGAACGGCTGCAGTTTCAAATGGGGTATTCAGGCTGAGCCTCACTGAGGTTATATTTGAACAAATATTTGACAGAAATAAGGGGCTCAGCCATTCAGATGTCTTGAGGAAGAGCATATGCAGGATGTTCAAAGGCTCTGGGGTGGTGGGGTGCCAGGGGCATTCATGGAGCAGCAAGGAGTGGAGTGGGGATGGGAAGGAGGGAAAGTGATGAGGCTGAAGGGGTACAAAGGTAACAGGGTGTACAGGCAAGTGTGTGTGTGTGCGCGCCCACACGCACATATGTGCATGTGTGCATGTGTGTGTCCCTGTGTATGTATATGCATGTGTGTGTGTATGTGTGTGTTGGGAGAATCCTTTAGGGTTTTGTAGCCATGATAAGGACTATGGATTTTGCTGAACAGAGGAGCCTTAAGAGGCTTTGATTTGAGTCATATTTGAACTGAGTAATATTTTACCAAGGTCAATCCAGCTTTAGTGTTCAAATTGATGCAGGGTATACATCAACAGATACATGTATGCACAGAATGTCATATAGCCATACAATGTGCAATATTACCCAGTCATAAAAAAATTATGTTTCAATATATGCTATAACATGGATGAACCTTGAAAACATTAAGCTAAGTGAAAGAAGCCTGACACAAAAGAACAAATATGGTATGATTTCACTGGTATGAAGTATCTAGAGTAGGCAAATTTAGAGACAGAAAGTAGATTAGACGTTCCCAGGGGCTGGGTGCAGAGAGAAATGAGGAAGTTGTTGCTTAATGCTTACAGAGGTTTTTTTTCTTTTTCTTCTGTTTTTTTGGACGATGAAAAGTTTGGAACATAGGGGTGGTGGTTGCACAGCATTTTGAATGTAATGAATGCCACTGAATTGTTCGCTTGTGAAAATGATTTAAATGGTGTATTGCATGTTACGTATTTTACTACAATAAAAATTAAAAAAAAAAATTGGCCAGGCATGGTGGCTCACGCCTGTAATCCCAGCACTTTGGGAAGCCAAGGAGGGCAGATCACTTGAGGCCAGGAGTTCAAGACCAGCCTGACCAACATGGTGAAACCCCATCTCTACTGAAAATACAAAAAAATTAGCCGGGTGCAGTGGCGCATGGCTGTAGTCCCAGCTACTCAGGAGGCTGAGACATGAGAATCGCTTGAGCCTGTGAGGTGGAGGCTATGGTGAGTTGTGCTACTGCACTTCAGCCTGGGTGACAGAGCGAGACTCCGTCTCAGAAAAAAAAAAAAAAATGACTGTAGGGACAAGTATGGAAACAACCTTTGCTGTAACATAGACTTGGATCAAAGTGCAGGCAGGGGAGGTGGTGAGAAGTGGTTGGACACTGGATACATTTGAGAGGGAAGGATTTCCTGATGAATCATATGCAGAGTTAGTAATTCTTGGGACAAGACATAAAACGTGGGTCTCTTGAACCCTCCCCTGTACCCCAGGATGTGCAATGAGTGTTTTGTGATGACTGCAGGTCACCAGCCTCCCCGTGTTTCCAGCCTCTGTTGTCCTTGCCAGGACTGGGTTTTGGATTCCTCCGGCTCATCAGGGACACATGGTGCTAATTCCACAGAGGGGGCATTCTGGGCTGGAACCCTTGAACGTCAGCCACGGTCCTGGGCTGGCACCACCAATCCTGCCTGGGCAGCTCCTCTGTTTGTTGCATCACTCTGGTTGCCTGGGAGATGAATTCCCAGGTCATAAACCCGGATTAGGACTGGGTGGAGCAAGGTGGAGCAGATGAGCTCATGAACAACACTGTTGCTGTTTGCACCGTGGACCTTAGTAACCCACCAGAGAGAGACGGGCTCAGAACTTGCTCCTCCTGCATTCAGGCACCATGGACAGAGGAGGTCCTGGACGGACCAGCATGAGTTTTAGGCTCAGTCAGCTCTAGATTCAAACCCCAGCCCTACTTTCTAATTCCTGTGTGACCCTGAGCAGATGGCTTTCCTTTTCTGATCCTCCATTTCCTTGAATTGAGATAATACCATCCATCCACCTCTTCGACTTGTTGTAAGGGTTAAGTAATAAATGGATGACTGGGTTTTGTAAAGTGACAATTGCTGGACAACAGGAGGAATCATATGACAGAGGACAGTATTGGCAGATACAGATCAGAGAGTATGGACAGCACCTTGGTGACAGGCTGACAAGGAGAGAAGTCTAGAAGAGTTCTGGGGTTTCTGCGGGGAAGGTGTTAGTGCTGAGTCCTAACTTGGGGGAAGGAAGGGAAGGGAGCAGTTTGCAGGGAGAAATAGTGGATTCTGCTTTGGACATGTAGAGTTTCAGAATCCTGTGAGTGGAGATGTCTAGGAGCTACCTGAAGCCCCAGAGAGCTGATCTGGAAGGGACTTGGGTGTGTTAGCTTAGAGAAGGCTACGGAATGTGTGGGATACTCCCAGGAAAATGCACGGGGGCCTTAGGCGGGGACTCCACCACAACTGCATTTATGGGACGCTTCTAGGAAGATAACTTTGCAAAGGAGAGTGGGGTTGGGGGAAGCGGGGGAGAGGCAAGAGGACTTGGCCAGGGTCATGGAAGGAGTTAGTAGTTTGGCTGGTTTAGAACTCAAGTGTCACCTTACAGGTAACATGGGAGATACTATGCTGCCCAGCCTGACATCTCTCTCTCTCTCTCTTTCCCTCTCTCCCAGTGTACTTACTATAGCATAGCAGCTGGTAGTCTGTTTTTAAGTGAAAGAAACAGACTTTACCTAATTTGGGGAGAAAGGGATGTGAGACAGTTCATTTAATTGAAAAGAAAAGTTGAGCATTATTTAGATGTCAGGAAGGACAGGAATGGGGCCACTCTGGGGATCCGGAGCAAGGAAAATGGACATCTCAGGGCACTGTCTCTGGAATGAATCAGCTTCAACTGTTTCCCATCCTCAAGTCTCTCTGCAAGAGGTTCAAATTTCCATGAGAGAGACTCTGCTTGGCTTAGTTTGGGACATGTACCCACCCCTACTGAAGGTAGGTTGACGTCCTCTGATGGACATTCCCAGTGAATCTGCACAAAGCGGTGAGAAAGATGTCCCAAAGAGGTATTGAGGGACTGTGACCAGAGTAAAGAGACATAAATGCTGCCAGGCAGAAGCCACAGGTGTCTACCCACCCCTCCTTCATCCCAGGCTTGCACAGGGCTCTCTGGAGCCTTCAAAACTGGGTTAGAGGGCATTCCCTGGAGGAGGTAAGACCTGAGCATAGATGAATGTGATTGGCCAACCTGATTAATTCATCACTACCCACTTATACCTGGCAGGATCCCCAAGGAATGCAACAGAAGGTGGAACAGGGTAGCTTTAATGAGAGGGAAAAGAGGAAAAAAAGGCCTTAGCCATTTAGACTAATTAGAGACGAGGGAAGGGTGGGGGAAGGTAGGTCTGTGCTGCCAAAGTGCTTTTTATTTGCCAGCAATTGCTCTAAGTATTTTACATATCTTAATTCATTTATTCCTTTCCGCAACTCTGCAAGGTACTCTATCATCACTCCTATGCTATTGCCAAGGAGCCTGAGGCACAAAGAAGTTAAGGAATCTGCTCAGGGTCACCCAGCTAATAGATGATAGCACAGAATTCAAACTAGGGCTGTCTTGCTCTGGAGTGTGTATGGATAACCTCACACGGCTACACCACTGCCATGTTCTAGGACAGGAAATAAAATCTGCATCAGGTGATATATTAAATCAAAGATTTCCTTATGAGAATTTCTTAGATCTAACAGCTAAGTTTACTTTTCTTGTTTGAAATGCAATCCATTCTCTATGAGGAATATTAGAAAAGCACTGTTCCTAGTTTGGGCTGTTATAATAAAGCACCACAGACTGGGTGGCTTACGAACAGTAGAAATGTATTCCTCACTGTTCTGGAGGCTGGAAGTCCACGGCCAGGCTGCCAGCTTGGTCGGGTGGTGGTGAGGGCGCTCTTCAGGTTGCACACTGCCAGCCTCTCGTTGTGCCCTCACATGGCAGGAAGAAGGTGAGAGTGCTCTCTGGGGCACCCTTTATAAAGGCACTAATCTCAAATAGTAGATTTTAAAACAAAACAAATGCAAAATTATATTTTAATTTTTAAAATTTTTTTGGAAATGGAATCTCACTTTGTCATCTAGGCTGGAGTGCAGTGGCACGATCTCTGCTCACTGCAACCTCCGCCTCCCGAGTTCAAGTGATTCTCCTGCCTCAGCCTCCCGAGTAGCTGGGATTACAGGTGCCTGCCACCACGCCTGGCTAATGTTTTTCTTTTTTTTTTCTTTTTCTTTTCTTTTCTTTTCTTTTTTTTTTTTTTTGACACAGAGTCTCACTCTGTCACCCAGGCTGAAGTGCAGTGGTACGATCTCAGCTCACTGCAACCTCTGCCACCCAGGTTCAAGGGATTCTCCTGCCTCAGCCTCCTGAGTAGCTGGGATTATAATCGCCTGCCACTGCGCCCCATTAATTTTTGTATTTTTAGTAGAGACAGGGTTTCACCATCTTGGCCAGGCTGGTCTTAAACTCCTGACCTCATGATCCACCCTCCTCGACCTCCCAAAGTGCTGGGATTACAGGCGTGAGCCACCGCACCCGGCTAATTTTTGTTATTTTTAGTAGAGACGAGGTTTCACTATGTTGGCCAGGCTGGTCTCGACCTCCTGACCTTAAGTGATTTGCCCACCTCGGCCTCCCAAAGTGCTGGAATTACAGGCATCAGCCACTGTACTCAGCCAAGAAATATTGATATTTTAAAACAAAATAGAAATGCAAAGTTATATTTATTTATTTTAAATGGAATATCATACACACTGATTATTTGAGGCTGGCTCTTCCCATATGTTACTTTTGTGACAATAAATCATCTTCAGGAGCATGATATTTAGTGGCTGCATACTGTTTCAGCCATTTGTCCAACTGATGCCCTGCAATTGAACCATTTCTGACTTCCACTTATTCGTGCATATAAAAGCAGCAGACACTGCAGCCCGCATCCCCCCAGCTCCCTTTTACTGTTTCTGTATATGCCTCCCCTGGCCTCTGGGTGCTTTTGTTTCCATGAGTTTGCACCTGTGACTCTTCTGTGGAGGATTTCCCTGGGGCTACTAGAGCCATTTTAGGCACAGGGTCAAAGGGCGACTGGGAGTTTACACGCCCCATTTCCATCCCCAGGGCAGACGTTAGACAATGGGTGTTGGGTGCAGAAGCATTAAAGCCCAGCTCTCTTGCCTTAGGTTGGAACAAATTCACATCCACTCTAGGGTTTATTTATAGTGGCGCTGTCCAAAAGCATATAGCCACTTTCGAGGACAGATCACAAAAGACACATTGGGCTTCTGCCTCATTCTCTGTTGGCTCGCTTGCTCTGAGGGAGGTCAGCTGCCATATCATAAGGATTCTAACACATCCCCATGGAGAGGCCCATGTGGTAAGGAACTGAGGCCTCCAGTCAACAGCCACAAGAGTGAGCTTAAAGGCAGACCCTCCAGCCCCGGTCTAGCCTTCAGATGGCTGCAGTCCCTGCTAACATCTTGACTGCAATCTCATTTAAACCAGGCTCATCCAGCTGAGCCTCAGCTGAATTCCTGAACCTCCGAAACTGCAATCATAACTGTTTATTGTTCCCAGTCACTAAATTTTATGGTAATCTCTTATGCAACGACAGCTACCAGCTGTATCTTCCTCTTGGAGGTTCACAATGCACATCACCAGACTAAAGAGGAGTATTTAACTTTGTCTAACCTAGCACTTGCCAAACTTATTTGACTGCAGAACTCTTCCCATCTCCTTTTCTGCTGATAGAATCCACTCTAGGAACTGCTGATCTGGCACGAAATCTTGGACACAGCCAGAAAGTCTCCATTTCTATCCCTTCTGCAAAGACATTCTTTGTTCTCCAACAACTGTGTCTGTGCTGGCTTAGATCTGAGGTGTGCATGGGCCTGTGTGTGTGTATGTGTGTGTGCATGCACATGTGTGTGCATACATGCCTGCCTATTGGCAGTAAGTGCTGTCATCGTGTCTGCTGTGAATTTTGTAAGCTGTCACTGTCAGATCCAGAACAAGCTGGTGTGTCATGCAGGCACAGAAAAAAATGAAATTGTCCCATATCAGGTCACTAGGCAACGTTTCCAAGACAGCTGGTCCTTGTCATTCCTCTGCTCTCTCTGCTTCTCTCAGCTGCTGGGATGGTGATAATAACTAAGCAATTGCCCTGTTTAGTTTACAAACTCGCGATCATCCCAGCAATTCTTTGGGGGATATTAAACGTGATTATTAATTATTCCCATTTTACGGGTAAAGAAACTGAAGCTCTGAGTGAAATTTAAGGGTTTCGCTTGTTTTAAAAAACACACACTCACTAAATCCATGCATTGTCATTCCCTCTGCCAGAAACTCTTAACCCTTCTTTTCACCCTCCCTGCCCCCTGGCCTAGCTAACACACTGGTCTGGAACAAGCCTGCTATAGTTTAGAACTGGCTCATCACTTCCAGGCTATGGGATCTTGGGCACATTTCTGGATCATGATGCTACCTTCCAGGGTTGACCACAGATTAAATAAGTGTGAAGAGCATAGACAGTGCCTTGCAGCTAATAACATTCAGTAACATTATTATTAATACTCCCCTTCAGATTTCAACTGGACATCATTTCTTCCATTTCTTCCTAGAAGCCCCCAGTAACTACTGCATCCAGGCCGGGTGCAGGCAGAGACCCATGTGGGTGTTCCCCAAGGCCCAGTGCTATAGCTGCCACATAGTAGGCCAGTGTGTGTGTGTGTGTGTGCGCGTGTGTGTGTGTTCGTGTGGTATTCAAAATCTTTGACGGGTAGGACACGGCACTGATCTTTCAGAACAGCCACTGGTCCAAAGGCCTCCTGCTGAAGAGATATTAACACTTCAGCTGTTGATTCTTAGAGGGGGTTGGAGGTGATGGGGGCTGTGGCTATATTTGAAATTGTAGCCAGATGTGGTGGCTCATGCCTGTAATCCCAGCACTTTGGGAGGAGGTGGGTGGATCACCTGAGGTCAGGAGTTTGAGACCAGCCTGACCAATATGATGAAACCCTGTCTCTACTAAAAATACAAAAATTTGCCAGGTTTAGGGGTGGACATCTGTAGTCCCTGTTACTCAGCAGGCTGAGGCAGGAGAATTGCTTGAACCTCGGAGGCAGAGGTTGCAGTGAGCCGTGATCGCACCACTGTACTCCAGTCTGGGCAACAGAGTGAGATTGTCTCAAAAAAATAGGAAAAAATGAAATTGTAGGTATTATCATTATCATTATTTAGGTGTGGACAAGAGAAAAGGAGATTGCCATTGAAAACATAGCTTGTTATACTCAAAGATTCTAAGAAGTGGGGGCATCCCACGCCACGGGGAGCCACAAAGGGAAACTCCAGGGTCCCTCAGGAGGCAGAGGCAGTAAGAAGAAAATGTGAGCAAGAGTCTTTATTATGGCTTCTGCGAGAAGGAAAGGGTGAAGCAGGGCATGCAGGTTTTGAATTGGCTCGTGTGAATAACGGCAGCAGGCTCTGGGACATAGGGGCTGTTCTCTAGTTCTCTGGTTCCCGGCCCTGGGTGATTAGGGCAGGTGGAGAGTGACTCAGGGCTGAAAAGCACAATAAAGAAGGTGGTTGGGGTCTGAGCTCTGGAGGGTTTGGTTTGCATATGAAAAATGTGCTCCTCTCCCAGAGAGTCCTTTTCTATTTCCAGAAATTGGCTGGCCCTGGGACAGGCAGTCCCTCCAGGGTTAGCCAGGATCCAAATGCCAAAGCATCAGAATAAGAAAACATGCTTAATATAGGCTAGGATCCTGGGAGTCCTGAGAGGCTCAGGCAGTGCTATTCACCAAGCGGTAATGAGGTATTTCATTATTTGAACACTGGCATACTGTACCTGGGCATACCAGTTGAATTTACTGCCAAGCACAAGTGCTCAGTAAATATACATTGAATTGCTGAGTTGGGTAGTGAGACTTGGAGTCTTTCTTGCCCCACCCTCCAAATCCAAGTCATCCTTAGAGAACGGCAATGGCAATGCCCTTCCACATGGTTGCCCTCCCTTCTTCCCAAGGGTAACCCACACCTGCTTATACCTGGGAGGCCTTCCAGCTATGGGACAGGTGGGTTTGCTCAGCCAGCTTTCAGCAACCTGAGAGCTGGGCCCACAGCAGGCCTTGAGACTCCCACTGCTTCTAACAACTCCTGGGCCCAGGACATGGGGGGGGGGGGGGGGACCTCCTGGAAGCCCCACATCCTGCCAGTTCCAGATGTTGGCTCATTTAAGAAGACAGTATTGATTTTCACATTATGATGCACTACCCGTGAGGCACTGAAGGGAGGGGTTGGAGGAGAATCCAGCCACTGATTCCCGGAATTTATTTTGAGACACATTAATTTGTTTCTTCCCTTCAAGGTCAAATCAAGTCATCTCCATACATCACCATTGGCAGCCAGCTGGCTAGAAGGCAGTTGGGAGGGGGTGGAGGTGTGCTGCGGATAAAGCTCCCTCAGAGCTGGGTCAAGGCAGGGGGCTGCAAGAAGGTTCCGAGCATCTCCTCTCCCAGTATCATCAAAGTGAGAGCTCAGGAACAATACTTCTCTGTCATTTGATTAGAGATCTCCGGGGAAGGGTCAAGTCATCTATTTTGATGCCAAGTCTTGTGTCTTTGAGCTTGAACCTCTCAGAATGGAAATGAGTCAGGTTTCTGGGTTTTGAAATCATGCCTTTAGCCTAATTTCCCAGGGTGGCCCACACTCACCATTTATTCATTCATCCATCCATTTAATAAATATTCATTGTCTCTAATATGCCGAGCATTAAATTTAGCATAAAAGACAGTAGTGGACAAGATGGACAAATAAAATGCCTACTCTTTTGGAGTTTCCGTTCCAGGGTGTATCTATGTAAGCGATATGTGTTGAGGGTAGCTTACATTTTAATAGGCACGTGTGCTTCCAACCAAGCAAGCACAATTCTCAGAAGTGCTTTGGTGGAAATAAAGCAGTGTGATCTATTTAATAGTCAGTGACTGGAGGTGGTGATTGTGAGGCCTCTCACAATATTGTAAGACTTGAGCAAGCAAGGGTAGGGTTGGGGAGGGAAGATCTGGGGAAATTAGGGTAGGAAGAAGGCAGCCAAAGAGCTGGGGGCCAAGTGTTCACAACCAAAGAAAAGGAAAATGCAGAGGCCCTGGGGTGAGAAGGACCACGGTGTCTGAGGAACAGAAAGATGGCCAAGAGGTGAAGCTGGAGACGGACAGGGGCCAGATCACGGGGATTTGAAGGCAGTAGGATGGAGTTTGGATTTCATTTGTTCAATCAATCCATTCATCTACGCATCTGGCAAGTGTGAAATGCTTCCTCTGCACCAGGCACTGTGTTATGAGTTAGGGATACTGCAAAGAAGCACCAATGTGTGTTCTCTGTCTGTGCTCTACCAGGGGAACTGTCAGGGTATCTGGAAAAAATCATGCTCTTTTGAGATATTTAAATAAAAATGACTTATACCCCTATCAAGTACCCTCTCCAAGAGCCTCTCAGGAGACCAATCTTGTGGTTCCATCTCCAAGTTCCTGCCCATGAAGAATTCTCTCCATTTACCTTGCTCGGGACTATCCTTGACCTTGATCCATCCTCATCCTCCAAGATCACTCATACAAAGCACCTGTGGGTGTGTGAGACTTCCCTAAAAGTTGTACTGGCATATGAGTTTTATATTACAATGCAAAGAATTTAAAATTAAATATTGTGCACCATATTTTAGGTTCTGATTCTCCCCACCACCTGGCCTTCCTCACTGATCACCTCTCACTGAAACTGGCTTTGCAAAATTATAACTGAGGAAATTGTGACAGTGAAAGAAATCAGACCTAACCGACTCTATCTTGCTTCTAACCCTTAAGTTGCCCTTGTCCATTCCTGGGTGTAGGCCGAACTAACTTTGGGAAGGAATTCAGTTCATGGTTTGACGCTGAAACAAAATTGACAACAGCCCTTTCCTGAAAAGACCCCTTCTTGCCTGGGGACCAGTCTGCCTTTGTAGGACTCACAAAGTAGCTACAAGATGAGAAATTACAGTTTAGGATCATGCAGGCTCTGGTTCCCAGAGTCTGACCCTCCCCAGATTGCTCCTGGGGGTAACGTCACTACTGTAAAACCTAAAATCAGTGCTTGAGATATTTTGCATACATTGCCCTGGATGGATCAGCTGACACCACCCAGATAATCTGGCCCAACCAGTTCTGCCATCTCACCCAGGAACAGAAGACATTAAGAAAACCTCTGCCGGCCGGGTGCGGTGGCTCACGCCTGTAATCCCAGCACTTTGGGAGGCCGAGGTGGGTGGATCACGAGGTCAGGAATTCAAGACCAGCCTGGTCAACATGATGAAACCCCGTCTCTACTAAAAATACAAAAATTAGCTTGGCGCAGTGGCAGGCGCCTGTAATCCCAGCTACTCAGGAGGCTGAGGCAGAAGAATCACTTGAACCTATGGGGTGCAGTGAGCCGGCACTCCAGCCTGGGTCACAGAGAGAGGGTCCTTCTGAAAAAAAGAAAGAAAGAGAGAAAGAGAGGAAGGAAGGAAGGAAGGAAGTAGGGAGGGAGAGAGGGAGGGAGGGAAGAAAATCTCACTTTGACGCCCTGTGATTCCATTTCCAACCTGACCAATCAGTACTCCCCACTTCCCAAGTCCCTACCCACCAAACTATCTTTAAAAACTCTGATCCTCGAATGCTCAGGGACTGATTTGAGTAATAATAAAACTCTGGTCTCCTGCACAGCCAGCGCTGCGTGAATTACTCTTTCACTATTGCAATTCCCCTGTCTTGATAAATCAGCTCTGTCTAGGCAGCAGGCAAGGTGAACCCATTGGGCGGTTACATCACGACAGTCCAGCCATCCCACACGTTGCCAGGCCCCCTTGCTTTAGAGACCCTGCTCACTTGCTTGAGCGGATCTGTGTGGTTCTCCATACCCTTGGCTCGGAACCCTCTCATGGATGGGCTTCTACTCTACCTGCTTGGGGTCTCACCATTCAGTGGCTTAGAACTAGAGAACGTGGAAATGACAATCTTACTTTCCTCCTCTCACCAGGCTCTTGAAGTGGGAAGAAACAGTATCTTACACTCAGCCCAGTGCCTTGCACATGGTAGGTGTTCAGTAAATATTTGCTGAACAAATATCAGATGGGTAAGGATTTTCCCCTAGGCTTGAAATGATTCCTCCTCCCTTCCTTGAAGGCAGAGTAGCTAGAATCAGTTTTGATTTTTCTTATTGTTATTATTATTTATCTACTACACAAATACCTAGGCTGTTACAATATGATGTGTTGTGTTGGGATGAGGGTAAGTGAGAGGGGGCTCTGGCCGGCCTGGTAGGAGGCCCAGCAGGGGCCCCAAAGAATTACCCAATGAAGAAGGTGGGACAGTAATCTTTGGAAGAGAGAGAGTAGTGTATTCAAAGTCCTGATAGCAAGAAAGGGCGTGTCTGGTTGCAAGTTAGGTGGGGCAGGAGGGAGAGAGTGGGGGTTTGGGCTGTAGTGGGAAAAGGTCACTCAGGGACAGATCCAGCAGCCTAATAAGTCTTGCGGAGAAGTCTGCACTCAATCCTGTAAGCAATGGGTAACATCAAAGGATTTTAAAAGGAACATGCCTTTTGCTTTGGCTCATGTATTTTCTTCTGTCTGTGAGGCACCTCCCTACCCCAAACCCTGCTTTCTCAAATCCTATAACTGTGCCTGAGCCTCAAGCCTGCCATGAGTGAACTCTGCTCTAAGAAGACACCCCTGATTGCCCTGCGCTCTGCAAAGCCCCAGTCTGAAACACCTGTCTTCTCACCTCTCCCATAATTTGGATGGACTCACTTAAGCCATATATTTGCTTTGTTAGGAGAAAGTCAGAACAGAGTAATAGTGAAGAGTGAAGGTCCTGAAGTCAGGCTGCCTGGGCCCGTTGCTTGCCGGGTATATGATTTGGGACAGGGCACTTTTGCTTATCTGAAAAATGGAGATAGACACCGGACCTACCTCAGCTGGGCACAGTGGCTCACGCCTGTAATCCCAGCACTTCAGCAGGCTGAGATGGGCAGGTCACTTGAGGTCGGGAGCTCGAGACCAGGCTGGCGAACATGGTGAAACTCCATCTCTACTAAAAATACAAAAATTAGCCAGGCGTGGTGGCGGGCACCTGTAATTCCAGCTATTGGGGAGGCTGAGGCACAAGAATCACTTGAACCTGGGAGGTGGAGGTTGCAGTGAGCTAAGATCTCGCCACTGCCCTCCAGCAGCCTGGGTGACAGAGTGAGGCTCTGTGAGAGAAAAAAAAAAAAAAAGAAAAGGAAAGAAAATTGGGCCTACCTCATATGATTGTAGTGCAATTAAATGTATTAAATATACATAAAGCACGCAGCATGGTGTCTGGCACAAATCAAAGATTCAGTGAGGGCCATTCTTTTATTTGCCTGTCTCTGTTACTGAATGATGAGCTCTTTGCAGGCTGGGATTGCGACTCATGGTTTGCTATGCCCTTGGCCCCTAGCACAGGTCCCAGCAGAGTGGGTGTTCAGTCACTGATTCTGCTGTCTTTTGGGGTTTGGATGTGCCCTTGAGAAAAAACCCTGCAGCTCCTTATTAACTCTTCCATAAGAAAACATATAGGTTCGAGTTTTGCTGTCACCATGTGACTTACCCAAGCTACTTCTCTCTTGGCCTCAGGCTTCTTCATTGCAAAAATAACAACATCTGCTTCCTAGGGTGACTGGCTTTTTTCCCTCAGGACTGGAATGTGGATGTGGAGCTGTAGTGACTGCAGCTACCTGTGGCCCCAGTGAGAGGACATGGGGGCACGGAGGGCCGGGAGCATGGGAAGTGGGGGCAAGAGGGAGAGTGGGAATGAAGCCAGCACTGCAGGGCCACGTCAGATGGAGGGAAACAGTTCTGCTGATATCTTTAGTACCCTGAATCCAGCTGTAGTAGCAAGCAGTTCTTATCCTAGACTTCTCAGCTACATGCAGCAATAAAAACCCCTTTTGGCTTAAATTAGTTTGAGTTGGGTCTCTTGGCACTTACCAGGAGCCCTTCTTCCTTCCACCCTACACTCAGGGATCTGTGTTCCTGGCAGCGTCAAAACTCGTGGCAGCCACAACACTGTTAATTGCCCTCAGAACTGCTAGGCCTCTTTCCTCCTTCCTAACAGAACCTTGGTTTGTTCAGGCAGCAGTGTTCCTGGCCTGAGAAGATGTTGATCCAAGCCTGTCATGATCATCCTTTTCCCTTTTGCCAGAAATTGGTCTGAGAGTAGGCATGTGACCCACTTTTGGCCAATGAGATAGAAAAGGAAGTCTGCTGGGAGCTTCTGGAAAATATCCTGCTCACTGATAAAAGAAGCTAGGTGATAATACCTTTTTATGATTTCCTTCTATTCCCATACAATGTCATATGAGGATGAGATGCCTGGAGCTGCTGCAGCCATCTTGCAACCATGAGGATAGACTGTGACTATGTAAACTTGTCAGAGACATCAGAGAAAAAAATGGAAATATCCTGGGCTCTTTGTGGCATAACAGTTGAAAAAAACAACTCTGTATCTACTTACCTCTAAACTTTTGGTGAAGTTAGAAAACAGCTATTTATATCATTTAAGCCACTATTCATCAGGAAACATTACTTGAAGCCACAGAATTGCTAACTGATGTTGTATATCTAGGTGGTATTACATTTAGTTCCTCATTAAAAGAACCACACGAGGCTAAGAACGTCAGCTCCTTTATTATTATTGTTATTAATTATTTACTGTTATTTCCCCCTAAACAACAGCATAACTCAAATAACAATGACACACACGTCCCTCCCGTATACACAATACCACTAGCCTATCTGTCAGGCTATCTGGCCTTTGCTTGGTTCCTGATGGAGCTGTCTGGAGACAGCTCCCTCTGTAAAAATCCCGACTTAAATATAGGGGACAGAAGAAAATGGGGACCTTGGCCAGATCATAAACTGAGAGGCTCCCAGAGTCCTTAGGGAGGGCTAACTTGGAAACCTTGGGAACATGCTGGAAATATCTGGGCAGAGGGCAGAAGGCACTGTTTGTTTTTATGTGATTGATGGACAAATTCCATATAGGGATATAAGACCTGTATATCACCCTTTGTAGGCCAGGCATGTGGAAGTACAGTGGGGTTAGCTACTGGATTTCATTAACCAAACCATGCAGCATGGTGTGGGAGCCATGGGAATTGGGAGTCCAGAGTAGGAACCTGCGTAATGGGGGAGGTCCCCAGAGAAAAGTAACCCTTGCATTCACTGCAAGGTAAGATACAACGTGAAATGTTAAGTCCCCTTTTATGTGTTTTGCAACTATAGAATGTGCAACATTTTCATCAAGATAGAAAAGGTAAAGAAAGAAAAACTAGGATTTTGTCCTAACGCAACCAAGCATGGTTTGCCAATTGCGCTATCTTGTGGAAAAATCTACCACTACACTATCCAGGGAATCTGTGGTCAGTCCCCACCCCCGCACCCCCCAACATTTTACTTGCACTAAATCTGAGTTCAGCTAAAGTAATGTACCCTGGAATCAGAGAAGCCCTAGGGTTGGGGACAAAACAAGGATGGGCCAGTACTGGCATCTCAGGTACAGGTGACTTCCTGGCTGTCCTGGGGAAGCTCGTTGTTGAAACTGCTCTCTCCAAATGTTGAATAAGGAGGGACCTGGGGAGCTTCGATGATCAGTAGACCCTCTGGGGAAAGTGAGGCAAACACTGTCACAGGATCCACCTCTGCAGGAAGCCTAGGAGAAACATATGATTTTATTCATTTATTATTGTTAATATAGCTTAAACATTATTTTATTCACTTGAGAGGAAATATTTTTGATAAGAGCTTAGGCTTTGGGGACATATAATGCTGGGTTTGAATCCTGGCTTTACCCCTTTCTAGCTGTGTGGTCTTGGGAAGATTATTCCATTGCTCTGAGCTTGTTTTCTCATCTGCAAAATGAGGATAATAATATTGAACTTGTAGAGTATTTGAACTTCAGAGTCTGAGTATGCTTTGAAATGGTAAAGTGCTGTTTGAACAGTAGTTCTTAACTTAAAAGAGAGCTGTGGACCACATATTTGGTCCCAGGTTGAAGTCTTCACCTTAATACCCACTACTAACCACAATTACTAGCAGAAATGGCACCACTACCATCCCTTTATAGAGCACAAGTAGGGTGTTACGCATAGCAGGCAACACATTTTCATCTGACGTGTGCTTGCTGCAGAGTGCTTCACTACAAAATGCATTATGGGTGATGCAAGCACTAGGCACCTTGGTGGATAAAAGGGGCCAAGCTGGCCACACGTAGATTTCAGATGGCAACATACTCTATGGTATTCAAATACTCTATGGTATTCAAAATAAGCCTTGATTTTGTTCATAACCTAAGTATCTCTGATGTGGTTTGGCTATGTCCACCCAGATCTCATCTTGAATTGTAGCTCTCACGTGTTGTGGGAGGGGCCTGATGGGAGATAATTGAATCATGGGTGGGGGGCAGTTTCCTCCGTACTGGTCTCATGGTAGTGAATAAGTCCCACAAGGTCTGATGGTTTTATAAGATTTTTTGCTTGGTTCTCATTTTCTCTCTTGTCTGCTGCCATGTAAGACGTGCCTTTCACCTTCTGCCATGATTGTGAGGCCTCCCCAGCCACATGGAACTGCGAATCCGTTAAACCTCTTTTTTTTTTTTTTTTTTTTTACGTAGTCTCAGGTATGTCTTTATCAGCAGTGTGAAAACAGACTAATACAATCACTTAGCAGATCATTATTATTATTATCTTCTTCTTCTTCTTCTTCTTTTTTTTTTTTTTTTTTAAACAGAGGCTCACTCTGTCACCCAGGCTGAAGTGCTATGATACGATCTTGGCTCACTGCAACTTCTGCCTCCCGGGTTCAAGCAATTCTGCCTCAACCCTCCTGAGTAGCTGGGATTACAGTAACCCACCACTACGCCTGGCTAATTTATGTATTTTTAGTAGACATGGGGTTTTACCATGTTGGCCAGGCTGGTCTTGAATTCCTGATCTCGTGATCCACCCACCTCGGCCTCCCAAAGTGCTGGAATTATAGGCATGAACCACCGAGCCTAGCCAATTATCTTGTTCTTAAAACTCAATTATAGACAATACCTGGTTGGAGTATTATAAGAGGATGATTAAGAGGTAAGCATTAATATGCCCATTCTACAGATCACAAAACAGAGACTTGGGGGAAATCAGATGAGAAGCTCAATAAGTGAGAAAGCATTGAAGATGGAATTTCTAAACCTAAATCTGGTCCAAGTTCTAATAAGGTTTTTTTTTTTTTTTTTTTTTGATGGAGTCTCACTCTGTCGCCCAGGCTGGAGTGCAGCGGCGCGATCTCGGCTCATTGCAAGTCCGCCTCCCGGGTTCACACCATTCTCCTGCCTCAGCCTCCCGAGTAGCTGGGACTGCAGGCACCCGCCACCATGCCCGGCTAACTTTTTGTACTTTTTTTTTTTTTTTTTGAGACGGAGTCTCGCTCTGTCGCCCGGGCTGGAGTGCAGTGGCCGGATCTCAGCTCACTGCAAGCTCCGCCTCCCGGGTTCCCGCCATTCTCCTGCCTCAGCCTCCCGAGTAGCTGGGACTACAGGCGCCCGCCAACTCACCCAGCTAGTTTTTTGTATTTTTTAGTAGAGACGGGGTTTCACCGTGTTAGCCAGGACGGTCTCGATCTCCTGACCTCGTGATCCACCCGTCTCGGCCTCCCAAAGTGCTGGGATTATAGGCTTGAGCCATCGTGCCCGGCCTGTACTTTTTAGTAGAGACAGGATTTCACTGTGTTAGCCAGGATAGTCTCGATCTCCTGACCTCATGATCCACCTGCCTCGGCCCTAATAAGGTATTTTTATGATTTTCGGATTGCTTTGAGTGAATGAGACTATTGAGAATCCGGTTTCTTCAACAAACTATTAAAATTGTGAGGACATATAGTGGTCTCATTAGGGTGCCATTATTTTTTTTAATCATGAAATCCATGACCTTCTGAGTACTTTCTATGTGCCAGGTACTTTAGCTGAATCATATCGTTTTGGTGTTAACAATAATCCCACCAGGCAGATTCCATTGCTATCCCCATCTTACAGATGAGGAAATTGAGGCTCAGAGAAGTGAACTGCTTTGCCCACGGTCGCTCAGCTGGCAAACGGCAGAAAGGAACTGGAACTGGAATCCTGGTCTCCAAACTCAGAGTACCTGACTGTGATGCTCTCCTGCCTCCCCCAGCACCAGATATTTGAAAGAAGGACTATGGCAGGAAGGCCCAGAAGTTCAATCAAAAGTTCATAGAAGGCCCTTCTAAGGCAGGAAGGCCCAGAAGAAGTGGAAAGTTCAATCTTTCCACTTGTCCATGTTAGCTCTGCCTATTGTAAATACAAGGGTCTCGATGAAAGAACCAAGGCATGAAGTAAGCCCGTTCCTGATCATGGGCAGGACTCCTTCTGGAGGGGCCGGGGAGTTTCCTTCCTTCTTCCTTCCTTCCTTCCTTCCTTCCTTCCTTCCTTCCTTCCTTCCTTCCTTCCTTCCTTCCTTCCTTCCTTCCTTCTTTCCTTCCTTTTTTTTTGTGTGTACAGCATCCTGTAGCCACATGAGCCATATCTACCCAGGAGATTCCTTGCCAAATTGGAGCCACGGAGATGAACAATGGTGCTTCTGGGAAGCACATTTGGAAGAAAAAGAGGGAACTAGAAAGCTGCCAAGTCAAGATTTTGAAGCAGAGACAAGGTCAAAAGTTTACAGCTCCCTCCCACTGCTGGGGATGGGCTGACTGTTTAACCATGTGCACACCAACCCAGTGCACACTAGGTACAGTGTGACAGGGTAGCTATGGCCTAGAGCATGGATTTTGCAGGCAGGCCAACCTGCATTCAAATTCTGACTCTTCCTGACTACAGAGCATGGGGCTGGTGATCTTGCCTCTCTGAACCTATTTCTTTGCAGAAAAAGGGGGGCAATAATAGTATCCACCTCTTAGGGTGGTGTGAGAATTACATTGCAGTCTTTGGCCTTACATGTTGGCATCTTGACAACAAGATGGAGTATCATACAAATTGCGGTATCATTGGACCACAGAGTATCAGGGTCCCAAGGGATCTTCCTGATTGTCCATGACAATGGTCTCATATAACTTATGGGGAAACTGAGGCTCAGAGAGATAGACATGCCCAAGGTCTCTCACCAGGTGACTTGCATGTTGAACCCACTTGGTGGGAAGTAATTCCTCTTCATTTCTCTTTCAGTGCTTCTACTTACATCTGAAGCAAGGTCTCTGCTAAGTACTAATATGCCTTTAACGCCTTTAGCCTCTATCACTTGCTACCTTCCCTTTTTAACAATGAAAGAACTGAGGCCCATAGGCAGGAAATATTATCTAGTTAGAATTTAACCACATTTTGCTTTCATTGGATTTATTTCATGATTGCCTTCCTCAGTGAACATTTTAGTGATGAGAATTTAACTTTATCAAAAATGAGTTGATCTAAAAGAAAAAATAAACCTTTAGTAAATCATGGTACAGCAATGTAAGCATATAAGGCAAAAAATAGTGAAGATGGGATGCGAATGACAGTATTGCAAATGACTGTAATTTGGTTTCCCCTAACCAAATAGGAAGGTCATGGACTTTGAAAGTTGAGGGCTGTGCTCAGGTCCCAATCTGCTCTTTTTTAAAAAACAGCTTTATTGAGATATTATTGGCATATAAAACTGTATATATCTATATATACATGGTATACAACTTGATGTTTTGATGTATATATGCATGGTGAATACAGTGATCACCAGAGTCAAGCTAATTAACATATATTTTGTGTATCTGTGTGTGTCGGGAAGATTACATTTAAGAAGATTAATTTTGCAATGCTACCTGCAAATTTTGAATATATAATGTAGTATCATAGACTATCATTGCCATGCCGTACATTAGCCCCCCAGAACTTACTTATCTTGCAAAACTGAAACCGTGTACCCTTTGACCAACATCTCCCCATTTCCCCCGCCACACTGGCCTCTGACAACCACCACCCTACTCTCTGCTTCTACGAGTTCGACTATTTTAGATTCTACATATGGTGAGATCATGCAGGATTTCTCTTTTTGTGTCTTTCTTATTTCACTTAGCAGAATGTCCTCACTCCATCCATGCTGTTGCCAGTGGCAGTATTTCCTTCTTTTTTTGCCTCTGTCACCCAGGCTAGAGTACAGTGGTGTGACCTTGCCTCACTGCAACCTCTGCCTCTGAGTTCAAGTGATTCTCCTGCTTCAGCCTCTCGAGTAGCTGGGATTAGAGGTGTGCACCACCACACCCACCTAATTTTTGTATTTTTAGTAGAGATGGGGTTTCACCATCTTGGCCAGGCTGGTCTCGAACTCCTGGCCTCAAGTGATCTGCCCGCCTCGGCCTCCCAAAGTGCTGGGATTACGGGCATGAGCCACTGCACCCAGCCTCCTTCTATTTTAAGGCTTAATAATACTATATTCCAGATCCGTTCTTTACTCGCTGTGTGACCTTAGTTGAATCCCATTACTCCTCTGAGCTTCAGTCTCTTTACCCACAAGATGGGCTTGATAATACCTATTCAAGGCCAGGCATGGTGGCTCATGCCTGGAATCCCAGCACTTTGGGAGGCCAAGGCGGGCGGATCACCTAAGGTCAGGAGCTTGAGACCAGCCTGGCCAACATGGTGAAACCCCGTCTCTACTAAAAATACAAAAAAAATTTAGCTGGGTGTGGTGGCTCACGCCTGGAATCCCAGCACTTTGGGAGGCTGAGGCGGGTGGATCACCTAAGGTCAGGAGCTTGAGACCAGCCTGGCCAACACGGTGAAACCCCGTCTCTACTAAAAATGCAAAAAAAATTTAGCTGGGTGTGGTGGCACATGCCTTTAGTTCCAGCTACTTGGGAGGCTGAGGCAGGAGAATCGCTTGAACCTGGGAGATGGAGGTTTCAGTGAGCCGAGATCGCGCCACTGCATTCCAGCCCGGGTGACAGAGCCAGGCTCCATCTCTAAAAAACAAACAAACAAAACAAAACAAACCTACTCAATAGGATTCTTCTAAAGATTAAATAAAATTAAATCTATAAATCTCTTAGCATGGTTCTGGGCATGTCATAGGTGTCATAAGTGGCAGAACAGGTATCTGGGAAGATGTGGAACCAGGAAAATAAAGTTTGCTTTGGTTCCAGGCATCCTCCCTTGGTAATTTCCTGCACCCTTGTCTTCCTGTTCTCTTATCCAGGTTGAGTGTGGAAAAGAGGCCAGCTGCAGTCCTTGCCCTGCCCCCAGCCTGAGAGGAAACCCAAGACCTCTCCCTCTCCTTATTCAGTCCAAATGGGGCCTTTCACACAGAGATGGATGTGTTGGGATGAATTTCCTTGCCATAGTTAAGGCAAACAGCTACAGCATCCTGCCTGGGTGGAAATCTCCAAGGATCTCAGCCTGGCTGAAGAAATCTCCCTGTCCTCTAATGACCGGAGGTTTCCCTGGGAGACGAGGCAATGAGGCCTCCTGAGATTGGTCCAGAGGTGTCCCAGACTCCAGTTCGACTCCTTGGTGTCTAGAGTCTGGGCAGAGCCAGGAGCTCCCAGGAGTCCCAGTTGCTGGAGTGTGAGTCCAGCCTTGTGAAGCCTTTTCATAATATTAATTCCCACGGACCAAGCCCTGAGTCTGTATTCCATGCTTAATGCATTATACACATCCTCTCACTCCCATCACAACCCCTCCATGCAGGGACGCAGGGATGCAGGAATGGAAGGTCAGGGCAGTTAAGCAAGTTGCCCCAAGTTACCCACCCACTTTCTCATGGAGCCAGGACTCCCTGCACCGGGAGCTGAGATTCAAAATATTTAACAACTGGTGCAGCTGGGCACTGACCATTCAGAAGGGATGGGTGCATGTCATAATGATGGAGGAGGGTCCTCGGACCCTTTAGTTGTTGGAAGGTGGAGAGGTTTAGAGGGTCCTGGGGACAGGATCAGAGTGACTGGGGTTGGCTAGGGAGGGCTCAGGGCAATAGCTAGCCAATATTCAGGGGTCCCTGGATCATGGACCGGTACCCATCTGTGGCCTGTTAGGAACCAGGCCGCACATCAGGAGGTGAGTAGCAGTTCAACCAGCATTACTGCCTGAGCTCCGCCTCCTGTCAGATCAGTGGTGACGTTAGATTCTCACAGGAGCTTGAACCCTATTGTGAACTGTGTATGTGAGGGATCTAGGTTGCACGCTCCTTATGAGAATCTAATGCCCAGTGATCTGAGGTGGAACAGTTTCATCCCCTAGTCCATGGAAAAATTGCCTTCCATGAAACTGATCCCTGGTGCCAAAAAGTTTGGGAACCGCTGAATATTTTAACAACTAGCCCAGGTCAGCAGCTGAGCACCAGCCTGGAGCAATTTCAATTTCAGGCATTTCTCATCAGGTTACTTCCAGTGAGCTATCTCCCCTAAGGCCTTGGAGCTTGTGAAATACACACACACACACACACACACACACACACACACACACCCCTTTTAAGATGATTAATTCACTTCTTTCTCACTCATTCCCTTTTACAGCTATGCCCTGCTTGTGACTCCACCCTGAGACCTCATTTGAGCCTTGACATCAGCTTCCCCATCGCCTTCCTTCCTCTCCCTTCAGCAATGTTTAATCTGCTTGCTATACCAGGGAGAGGTGTGGGGCACGGAGATGTCAGGCAAGCCAGCGAACATGAAGAACAAACGGTTTGGCGTTTGCCTTATCAGGAAGTGTCCACAGGCTTCCAAGAACTGCAGAGGCTCTGGGAGGGCCAGGGACGGACACGTGGGGCAAGAGACAGGAATGTAGAATCCCAAAGCTGGAAGAAGCCTCAGAATTCAGCTAGTGTGATCTCTCCAGAAACACAAGGTCTTCGCAAAGGCTGAGGGAGAAGTTAAGAGTCAACAACAACAATAGTAATAATGAACTGCCACTTATGAGGACCTACGCTGGGCCGTGACCTCATGTCACTTTCAGCCAGGAACCCTGCAAGGCTGGAATCAGCATCTCTTTCACAGATGAGGACACAGCATTCGTTGCTCAAGGACTGAGCGTGGAACTCAGAGGTCAGGGATCTATTCTGGGCCCTTCTAAATTCTAGTTTTAAAGACCTTGGGTATGTCCTTTCACCTGTGGGAGACCTAGTTTCCCTGTATTGCAAGGAGGGTCATGTTTGTTCTCCCCGATGCACACTTTTGCTGCAAAGGCTAAATGCAACAATGGCTCGGAAAAGAGTTTAGGAGTCGGGCGCAGTGGCTCACACCTGTACTCCCAGCACTTTGGGAGGCAGAGGCGGGCAGATCACTTGAAGTCAGGAGATCAAGACCAGGCTGGTCAAACATGGTGAAACCCCGTCTCTACTAAAAATACAAAAATTAGCCAGGCATGGTGGCATGCACCTGTAATCCCAGCTACTCGGGAGGTTGAGGCAGCAGAATTGCTTGAACCCAGGAGACGGAGGTTGCAGTGAGTTGAGACCGTGCCTCTGCACTCCTGCCTGGGTGACAGAGTGAGGCTCCATCTCAAAAAAAAAAAAAAAAAAAGACAGAGACAGAGAGAGAGTTTAGGGCCAGAAATGCACACAGTGGAGTGACGCTGATTGCTGATTAGAGAGAAGGTATGTATGAAGCACCTGGCAGTTGTTGAAGTGCGGCCATCATGACCACAACTGTGCAGCTCTTCTCCCTATAGGTACTGCCAGTTAGGGGCTCATGGTAGCTTTGGTTCATGGCCTCAGCCTGATTGTCTTTGGCTGCTCTCATGGTCCCCCAGCTTTCCCTGTTAAACATGAATCCCCTCTACTCCCTCCGCTCAGCAATATAGCCCTTCCTCTGTCCCAATCTCTCAGCCTCCAAACCCCTCTGGGTAGTATGCGGTGCTCTCAGGACACTTTCCAGCTCATTTTTGTGGATGCTCTAGAGAAGGTGCTCATTCTCCCGGTAGGGCAGAGGCAGAGCAAGCAGCCTGCAAGATATTCTGCTGGAGCATTTGGGGGAATCAGGGGATAGTCTTTCTGGTTGGTGACAGGGGTCCTCCCTCAGCTATGTCCCGTGGGTAGGGGCTGTGTGATTATGGACAAGGCATTGTCTCACTTACCCTCAGATGCTTAGTCTACAAAAGGGGGTTGTTCCCCGGGTGCAGTGGCTCAAGCCTCTAATCCCAGCACTTTGAGAGGCTGTGGTGGGTGCATCGCTTGAGCCCAGGAGTTCGAGACTAGCCTGGGCAACATGGCGAAACCCCATCCATACTAAACAAATGCAAAAAATTAGCCGGACATGGTGGCACATGCCTATAATCCCAACTACTCGGGAGGCTGAGGCACACGGATCACTTGAACCCAGGAGGTGGAGGTTGTAGTGAGCCAGGATCACACCATTGCACTCCAGACTGGGTGACAGAGTGAGACTCAGTCTCCAGATAAATAAATAATAAATAAATAAATAAAATGGGGTTTTTAATACCCACCTCACAGGGCACCGAGCAGATGAGATGATGCAATCTATGTGCTACCCCTTCTGGGACCCTATTACAGGTCTGCTGGGACACTTCCTTCTCATTAGGTGTGAGGGTTCAATTCCCTGCCCCAAGGACGTGTCTTAAAAGGGAGATGCCCAAGAGGGAGAGACCCCAGATCATGGGTCCCAGGTGTGCCCCCTCCTCCACTCCCACCCTGAGCTCCGTGACTCCAGGTTACTCACTGGATTTTCTTTGTGAAGTTCTTAGAAACGATGCCACCTTCTTGCTGTTTCTCTTCGTGTTTGCCTGGAAGGAAGAAAAGTGTGGTGTGTCAGCATCTATGTTCCTTGGGCATCCTTCAGGACTCAGGCTTGGGTTCAAATCCTGGACCTGAACCTGCCTTGCTGTGTGGCTTAGGTCTACCCTAGAGACTCCAGTTCTCTAAGCCTCAAGGACCTTGTCTGCCATACAGACCCACTTAAGTCCACCTCCAAGGCTGGCTATGAAGGTGAAATAAGGAAATTGATGGAAAGGAGGCGTTGACCGTGGTTTGTAGGTAATGAAGGGTGAGTCTGAGGAAATCACAGAAGCTGGGCCATGTGTTGTACCAAATCTTCCCAGTCTCCCACCTGACTCCTCTTCTCTAACCTGCCAGTAGAACCCTGGGGCTGACATCCCAGACTGGGTGGCAGGCTTGAAGTGGGGTCACGTGCTGAGGGCAACTCAGCCACATAGCTTGCTTTACAGCCAACAGAGTGCTTTCCTAACTCTGAGCCCAGACGTCGTTCTCCCTTTGTTTCCGACATGGAAACTGAGGCCTGGTGATGGATCCGGGGTCGCCCAGCAGGTCCGTGGTGGCTCTGAGCTTCAAATCAGCTCTCTCTGAGTCTAGGCCAAGTTCTAGGGCCTGATGCCCCTCTGCTCTTGAATTTCTGTCTGTTCCAGCTCCCGCTTAGCTCTTTAAGCCACATTATCTGTAGCCAGTAGTGAAAGCACAGCCTGGAAAAAGAATGCTTCAATCTACCAAAAACGCCCAGCTTCTCCTAAGAGCACTGTGGATGTGAAATTCCACCAGCCCTCCTGCCTCTTACCCTGCGGGACGAGAGGGCTTCCCAACCCCCTTAGGGAGGAGAAAGATGAAATTAGGAGAAGGCTTGGGCCTAAACTGGTTTTGATCTAGTAACGTATATAGCACCTTCTAATTCTCTCAGTCTCTCCTCATTCTGTTTTTCTTTAATAAAGAGGGTGGCTCTAGTTTCTCTTTAAACAAACAAGATTAGTACAACAGTGGGGCCATTCGGCTGTTACTTTTCAGTCCTCATTTGTGGGGCCACCTTCTGGAGACAAGAACTCTCATTTACACAGGGAGGTGCTTCTGAGAGGCCTTGAAATCTAGGATGTAAATAACTTTGTTGAATACAGCAGTCCAGATTTTTTTAAAACTGACAACTTATAGCTAATTACTTTTAATTACTTCTTTGTTGATAGCTTTTTTTGTGCTTTAAGATAATGCATGTGTATGTTAGAAAATGTAGAAAATAGGCGGGGCCTGGTGGCTCACTCCTATAATGTCTGCACTTTGGGAGACAGGAGGATCACTCGAGGCCAGGAGTTTGAGACCAGCCTGGACAACATAGAGAGGCGCTGTTTCTAAAAAATAATAATAATAGGCAGGGCATGGTGGCTTATGCCTGTAATCCCAGCACTTTGGGAGGCCGAAGCAGGTGAATCACGAGGTCAAGAGATCGAGATCATCCTGGCCAACATGGTGAAACTCCGTCTCTACTAAAAATACAAAAATTAGCTGGACGTGGTGGCACATGCCTATAGTCCCAGCTACTTGGGAGGCTGAGGCAGGAGAATTGCTTGAACCTGGGAGGTGGAGGTTGCAGTGAGGTGAGATCGTGCTACTGCACTCCAGCCCAGTGACAGGGCGAGACTCTGTCTCAAAATAGTAATAATAATAATAATAGTAATTAATATTATTATTATATCCAGGTGTGATGGTGCGTGCCTGTAGTCCCAGCTATTTGGGAGGCTGAAGTGGGAAGATTGCTTGAGCCCAGGAGTCTGAGGTTACAGTAAGCTATAATGCACTACTGCCCTCCAGCCTGGGCAAGAGAGTGAGATCTGGTCTCTAAATGTAACAACAACAACAACAACAACAACAGAAAAAATTAAAAAAAAAAAAGCCATCAAAACTACCCATAATCCTGTCACCCCAAGGAAGCTACTAATATATATTTTATATGTTCTGACTTTTCTATGTTTCTCAGAAATGTGTAAATGTTATATAGTATCCATGTATATCAGTATTCTATCAAATGGGATAGTTCTCTGCATTATGTTTGGAACTTATTTTTTCTCTTGCTAACACATTATAATTACTTTTCCATATTACCAAATATTCTTTGACAACATAATTTTTAATGGCTGCAGTGTTCTATTGAGGAATACATAAGAGCTAATTTCACCAATCCCCTACTTTGGGGCACTGAGGAGTTTCCAACATTGGAGAGAACTTCACGGCCCTGAACATTCTTGTAGCTTTACACCAGGCCCTGTGACTTCTTTAGGATTAACTGAAGACTAATCCAACTTCCAGAATTTCTAAGGCTTAATCTGTATTGCTAAATTGCTCTCAGGAAAAGAAATTCGTTTTAAACTGGAGTGTCTGGCTAAGCAGAACATGCTATTCTGCGAATGTGTGGCCGCTTAAACAATCTATCCTGTGCTGCCAACTCCGTGACCACCAGCTGCCTGGCTCTAACACAGGCCTGTGCCCGGAAGAGCACTGTCTGTTCTTTGGTACCCTCCCCATAGCCAGGGCGCCGGGAGACCTGCTTCCCCTGGGGACAGGCCAGTGCCTCTGACTCAGCCCTTTTGCATCCGAGAATCCTCCTGCATGCTGGTGTCCTGGGAAGAATAACTGATGATATAAATAATAATAGCAAAGTAATATAGTGCTTCCTTGGTGTCAGCCACTGTTCTAAGCACCTTATCTATATCAACTCCTTTAATTTTTGCAACAACCTTAAATAATAATAGTAAAATGATAATATAAGCAGGCAGTTTCATTATTATCATTTTGTAGATAGGAAACCTGAAGTTCAGAGAGGTTAAGTGCTGTACCCAAGGTCACACAGCTTGGAAGTGACTGGTGCAAAGATTCAAGAGCAAGCAGATAGGTTCTGGAATAGTGGGTTTTGGACTTAAGTCTCTACTCTGACATTTCCTGGCACATCTCTGAGTGTCTCTGAGCCTCAGTTTATTCTTCTCTGAGATGGGAGTGACAGCACCTGCCTTATTGGGTTACTGTAGGAAGCAAATGCAGGCGAGTCACAGAATGGCTTTGAAGTTGTAAAAGTACCATGTGAAGGTAAACGCTTGTGGTTTATTTTGATGTTTGGGGAAAGGACTGCTTCTCAGAAACTAGGTGCCTCTGTCTGCTCTGAAAATAGGGTATTGGGCTGAGGGAAGGGAGGATCTCTGAGCAGGGAAAGCTCCAAGATCTCCACAAGAGGGGCCTGGAGGTGGAGCTAACCTGGTTGAGAGAGAGTGTTGTTAGGAGGATCATCTTGAAACTCAATTTGCTTGTCATTTGCATACTTCCATTGGGGCAGCTTAAGGATTATGAGTGATTTTTAATTTCTTATTTTGCTTTCCTAACTACATATTCTATCATGAAGACATTTTATTTTTGTCAACAGAAAAAAGTAATTATTATGATTTTTAAAAATACATCCAGAGGCTAGGAGTCAGAGACCCCTTGCAGACATGCTTTTTTTCAACATGCCTCAGAGAAATGTAAGTGGAACACTATTGGCCCAGCTAAAGAAAGAAGGTGCTGTTTCCAGGGAAGACAGAGGCCCTGGGACTAAGGAGAAGGGCTGGCAATAAGGCCTTGGGGCTTTCCAGTCTCTATCTTAGCCAGGGTCTGGCCCAGTGGCCCATGAAGGGAACATCTCTTGGCTGGTGGTTGCAGGATGCGGGCAGGGGAATCTGAGGCTTGCTGGAAATTGTCTAGTCCAGCATGTTCCAAACACTTCCTTGAATGAGACACTCATATGTGGTCAGATAAGACAGGGCTGCCTCTCAGAGATTCATAAACTACATTAGTGACTTAAAGGCTCTGACAAGTCCTGCAATGAGAAGACCTGTTTATAATTTTGTTTTTACTGGTACCATATAAGACTCTGAACTCTCCTACTCCTGTTTCTAAATGCCTAGTAACCACTTGAAGTGCTTTGGTAAATTCTGATCTTGTCTACCTCTTCATAAGACCAACAGTAAAACTGAGGCTCCAGAGGCTGTGGGATTTGCTCAGGGTCACACCGCCAGAAGTAGATCCAGCCATCCTGGCTCGGAACCAGTCAGAGAGGCCTGACATTGAATCTCAGACACTGCCAGGGAGAAGTGGGTGATCTCAGGTGAGTTACTTTCTCTGGGCCTCGGTTTCCTTATCTGCATAATGGGGTTAACCTACCCACACTTCCTAGGAGGTCCTTATGAGGAACCACTGAGCCACCACATGTAGGCTTTTAGCACATACTTGTTGTGGAGGAATGGATTTGTCATTATGTGGTACAGGGTGGGAAAGTGGATCTGACTTCCAACTTCCCTTGAAAATTGCTATTTATTTATTTTTATTTTTTATATCTCTTGAGACAGAATTTCTTTCTTGTTGCCCAGGCTGGAATGCAGTGGCATGGTCTCGGCTCACTGCAACCTCCACCTCCTGGGTTCAAGTGATTCTCCTGCCTCAGACTCCTGAGTAGCTGAGATTACAGGTGCCTGCCACCATGCCCAGCTGATTTTTGTGTTTTTAGTAGAACAGGGTTTCACCATGTTGGCCAGGCTGGTCTCAAACTCCTGACCTCAAGTGATCCTCCCGTCTTGGCCTCCCAAAGTGCTGCGATTACAGGCATGAGCCACCGCACTCGACCCGAAAGTTGCTTCTTAAATAGAGCGCCTGATATCAATTTTATTTTTTTAAACTCCTTCTTTGAAAGCACTTGTATGGACTCTCAGGGAATTTGGATTCTGTCTAGCCGATGTCACTAATTGTACATCTGAAAAGCTTTGTCTTAGTCTTATGTAAGCTCCCAATGACCCCATTTTACAGATGCGGAAACTGAGACTGCATGACTCACCCAAAGCCTCTGGATTAGTAAAATACTTAGCTGAGATCTCAACATGGAGCTGCCAGACCCCACCTGTTATGAAGCACCTACAAAAGAGGATGGTGAAAAGCCCTCCAGGCTGGACAGAGGGTCTCCTAGAGAGGCCACAGGGTAGGGAAGACCCTTGGACTTGGGCTGGAAGCATCTAAGAGCCTAATTAAAACAAGGACAGAAGGAATGGTGATAATCGTTCTGTTTACAGAATGCCAGCCAAGCACTATTATTAGCTCCATTTTATAGACACTCTGCATATGTGATCATAGATAGTCTGTATATGTTTAATCTTTCCTACACTCTTGCAGGACAGATAGTATTATGATCCCCATTCTGCAGATAGGAGAAATGAGGCTCAGAGGGATGAGAAGACTTTCTTGTCCACATCCATCATGCTAGTGAACAGCAGTGCTGGGATCTGAACCCAGGTTTCAAAGAGAATCTATTATTCATTATTTATTGGGGCCTTCCTGGATGCCTGGCATTATAACAACAACGATGGCAATAATACTACTAATTCCTTGTGTTCCAGGTCATAGAAATGTGAAAGGAAAATAAATCTTGGGGCCCCCAAATCGCTAAGCTAAAGGGAAAAGTCAAGCTGGGAACTGTTTAGGGCCAACCTACCCCCCATTCTATTCAAAGTCAGCCCTCTGCTCACTGACATAGATGCATAGCTGCTTGCCTTCTTTGGAAAGGCAAATCAGAAACTCAAAAGAACTATTTGTCTCTCAGCTACCTGTGACCTGGAAAGCCTCTCCCTACTTCAAATCTTCCTGCCTTTGCTTCAAGTTGTCCTGCCTTTCCAGATCGAACCAATGTACTTCTTACATATATTGATTGATGTCTCATGTCTCTCTAACATGTATAAAACTGAGCTGTGCCCAGACCACCTTGGGCATGTGACAGGAGGACTTCCTGAGGCTGTGTCATGGGCATGTCCTCAGCCTGGGCAAAATAAACTTCCTAAATGAACTGAGATATGTCTCAGATTTTCTGGGTTCACAAGTAGGTACACATTGTACAGCATCACCTCATTTAATACAACAATCTTTACGGTATAACCATTTGAACCCTAATTTCCAGATGAGGAAACAAAACAAGCACAAAGATGTAAAGTAATTTGCACATCCTGCTGGTTAGAGTTGGAGCCAGTTTTGGAACTCGTGCCTGGCTCCCAGCCAACTCAGAGATCTGGCTGACCCTGTCAGCAGCACGTGGCCACAGCAGGTCTCCCAGCCCACCACACCCGCTGGAGCCTCTAATGTTTATAATTCTGCCATGACTGGCTTGAAACTCCCCCTGAACATTGCCGGGGCTTGTTCCTGCCCAGCCTGTGTTTGCAATGGCTTTGACTGATTTTCTGGAAGGCAAGCCTCTGCCGGGAACACATTCTTTTTAATGGAGCGGGAGGGAAGGAAAAGAAAGCTTTTTCTGCTGCCCAGCTTAACAGGGGCTGAGCTTCCTGTCTTCTCTCTTTCTTTCCCCCTTGTATGTTTCTTTCTCCCAGGGTGGGATGTGGCTGTGAGAGCCCTGAGCCTAAAGCTGTGGATAGGCCCAGTCCCTACTCCACTCCTATTGCTGACTCATGGCATGACTGTGAACAAGTCCCACCTAGGCCTCAGCCTCCTCAACTGCAAGATGGGCCTAGACACCCCTGCTACTCTGGACTTGACTGAGGGTGATTTTGGAGAAGAAGTATAAGAATGTCAGCCCAGCCCTTGGCACCTAGCAGGTGCTCAGTAAATCATTCCTTCTTTCTGGCCTCCTAATTCCCAGACAGCCTGGGTCTGAATCTTTGGTGGCCTTGAACAAGTTACATTAATCTCTCCATACCTCAGTTTCCTCATCTGCAAAAAAAAGAAGATAAACAGTACCCACCTCCTCTGGTGGTTGTGTTAGCTGAGATATGATAGGCAACAGTATTTAGCAAAGTGCTGAGCACATAGTTAGCACTCAGAGTTACCAGTTAGTGTTACTACAATTACTGGTAAGCCTCGGTTTCCTTGTCTGGGACAAGGAGAGGTGTTTCACTGGAAACCAGTTGTGGATATTAACACTATCATTGCTCAGCCTTAACGTGAACTTCTAGACCCTGTGTGGTGATGCTGGAGTGCATGAAATCCCATTTTTTCTTTGTTTTTTAATTTTTTGATATCTGCTTAACCTGTTCTTTATATGAAATGCCCTCTGTCAAAATACCCAATGTGGTTTCTATTTTCCTGTCTGTACCCTGATTGATCAGCACCCAAAGGCCCCAGTAGCTGAGTCAGGCAGGTTAAGATCTCTGCTGGGAGCTGGGAGAGAAGTTTTCCATAAAGATAACTTTGCGGGCTGCATTCCTGAGCCCTGAGGTCACCTGTGTCACACTGTCCCAGCGTCTGCTCTCAGGAAACTTTTCTCCTGGCTATTCCCAGGGCTGAGGCCTACTCCCCCGCCCCACCCGCCCTCCCGCTGACCTCCTACCCCTGACTTACCAGACACCTCCACGTATCCATCTTTGGTCTTCACCATCAACTCCTCTGGCTTGAAGCTGTGCACATTCACACACACTTTCCAGGGCTCCCCAGGGAAGGGCGGGGGGGTCCGGCCCTCGGCAGGTACCCCAAACCTGGCGGTGGCAGTGGGGCCCCGGGGCACCATGCCAGACCTTAGGGTGCCTGGCCAGGCGGAGGAGAGACGAGGCAGAGCCCAGTCGGGCCAAGAGGCCGTCAAGTCGTCTGGGAAGGGGTCCATGCCAAAGCCATCATCCAGCAGGCGAGAGGAGAGGGGAGAGTCCCGGAAGGGGTCTCGGCGCAGGCGGCTTGGGTAGTGGCAGGAGAAGGGCATCTGACCATCAGCCATGGTGGCTGCTGAGCTCAGAGGGAAACAGAGGCTCAGAGAGACAGAACCACCTGCCCAAGGTCACTCAACAAGGTGGTGTGGCTGGGCTAGCTTATTCTTCAGCTTCCGAAAATGCTGCTTTTCTGCAGGGAGAAGCAGAACCAACCACTGCCAGGGACGGTTGTGCCCCCTCGGCTGGGGTCCCAGACCCCAAAGGTGACTCCCTGGCAGGTCCAGCAGAATCCCAGAGGGCCCCTCTCCGCACTGCCTCACGACAGACCAGCAAGCCACTGTCCTCCCAGGCTGCCCAGGCTGGCAGCCAGAGCCGCTGAGGTCTAGAGCGGAGCCAGGAGCTTAATAAACGCAGGGCACGCGCGCCTAGAAACTTCTTCTGGCTCCTCCTGGGCTGCAAGCCTTCTATTTATTTGCTGCTGGAGACTGGAGGCGGGTTTTGCAAGCGTCTCCTGTCACAGGAATATTCGGAGGTGATGAACCAGCCCCGGAGAATCCGCGGAGGGAACAGCTGGGCTGTGGGGGGAGCTGGGAGGGGCCGCGTCCAAGTTCAACCAGCCTCTCTGGACACTCTCTCCTCCCCTGGCCACTCCGCTCAGCTCCGCCCTCCGCTTGCTCCCGGCGCTGGAGCTGCCCTCCCGGAGAGGCGCACTAAGGCCTGGCTATTAATAACCCCTAGCCTGGCTGAGGGCTCAGGTCACCCTCTGGAAATACCTTCCCCAGAGCGTGTCGTATCCTGCCTTTCCCCTGGGGACCTGCAGAAAGGGAAGAGAGAGACATTAGCCCAGTGGATTTGAAGGATGTCCCTGGGTTGGAATCCCCAGTTACAAGGTGGCCAAGCTCCTAAAGCCTCAACGCCCTCTGGGGAGAGCGGTAAAGAAAAAACAAAAAATTATACATATATATATATATATGTATTCATATGACACTTGTCAAAGTATGATAAGCAAGACTTTACTGGGCAGGGAAACTTTCTCCATAGATGTAAGGACCCCCGCAATGGGATTTTGCAGTGAGGGAGAAAGATTAGATTTGATTCCCAGTAGGTCATAGGTAAGTGGGAATTTGTAGGCAAGAAGCAGGTGGGGTGGGGATGGGATCAGCGAATGGAAAATTACTAGGAGGAAAGTCCAGGGATCAGAGGGATTCAGGCTCAGCTAACCTAAGAGGATGCTTGCTGAAGACAGGCCAGGGTGCTCAGACGTCACCTGGGGGATGGTGGAGGATGAGGAAACTAATCAGATATGGAGGGTGATCAGACATCGAAGATGGGTGATTGCTGCTAAACAGACTTAGCAGAGTTCACGCCAAAACTGAATCTTTCTTTCTTTCTTTCTTTCTTTCTTTCTTTCTTTCTTTCTTTCTTTCTTTCTTTCTTTCTTTCTTTCTTTCTTTCTTTCTTTTTTTTTTTTTTGAGATGGAGTCTCACTCTGTCCCCTAGGCTAGAGTACAGTTGTGCCATTTTGGCTCACTGCAACCTCTGCCTCCCAGGTTCAAGCGATTCTCCTGCCTCAGCCTCCCGAGTAGCTGAGATTACAGGCACCCGCCATCATGCCCAGCTAATTTTTGTATATTTTAGTAGAAACGGGTTTCACCATCTTGGCCAGGCTGGTCTTGAACTCCTGACCTCATGATCCACCTGCCTCGGCCTCCCAAAGTGCTGGGATTACAGGCATGAGCCTCCTCGCCTGGCCCAAAACTGAATTTTTATAAGGAACCTCACAGATGGGCTTAGGAGAAGATTCAGAAATCTGATTAATGTTTGGTCAAGCAAAGCATCTTTATAGGCAGTAACATTATTCCCAGGCACCTCCAAATTGTCAGTTTTCCTCCTTATAAATGGATGTAACAGTAGTCACTTCACAGATGTGCCATGAGGAATACATGAGGTAATTCTCTTTCAGCACCTAGCAGTCTGATGGGCACCTTTGTAGTTTCCATTTTGAGTTATTGATTACATAATGTTTGCTACATGCCAGGCCCTGCTCTATGGGCTTTATAAATATGAACTCATTTAATCCTCAGCAGCAATCCTGTGAGGTAAGAGTACCAGTATTATCCCATTTTACAGATGAGAAAACTACCATAGAAGTGTTCATGAATAGTAGTAGCTTCTGTTATTATTATGACTGTTAATACTGATAATTATTGAAAAGTAGTATACTCAAGCAGGATGTCTGGTCTGAAACTCAAAGCCCCAAATCTAGACTTTCCTGCTCTAACCACACAGCTGGAAGAATGAATTTACAAATCCTCCTTTGGCCCGGAGGCCTCTTCGCCTTTGGTTCTAATCTTTGATCTGTCCGCAACAGGTAGACAATTTTCGGCATGTCGTTTTCCCTCTGTGGGCTTTCGGGTCTCAGCCCTGCCTTCTTCACGAGATGAGGGTAAGTTGAGGATATTAAGGAATTCGGTGAGTCATAGGTTGAGAAATTGTTTTGATATTAAACAGTGTTTGCATGAGGCAGTTTGCTAAAAATAATAATATGGAGAAAAACAATCACTGTCACCCATTGCCTCCTGTGCATCTGCTTTTAGAGTTAGTATATTTCAGACATTACTGAGTTAAACCCTCACTCAATAGTTAAGTGTCACTATTATCATCACCCCCATTTTGCAGGTGAAAAAACAGAGGCACAGAGCCTTGGCCCTTGCACACAGATATGGAGTGGCAGAGCCTGGATGGGAACCTGGGTTGTTCTGAATCCCGGATCTGTGCTTAACCGACAGACAGAGACCCTTGCCCTCCTCCCCAGCTGAGAAAGAATGGTCGGGACCCCAGGGCATGACATGTCCCGAGTGACTGGGCCCCTGCTGGATGTGGGGTGAGCTCATCAGGCTGGAAGCTTCGGGCTGACGTCATGGCTGGGCACAGAAGCCTCCGCTTTCTCTGTAATTACAGCTGGGCGGGGCCGGCTGAGTTGGAAACCAGTTGTGGGGAGAATCACTGCATGCCGCATGACGCACCAGAGAAACCTGGCCCTACCTGGGACCTGGGCAGGGGCTGGGGTGAGGTTTCTGAGTGCGTGGGACAGGGTGGAATGAGTTTGTGTGTGGATTTGAGTGGGTGCAGGGGTGAGTGTGTGTTTATGTGCCGATGGGGCTGTGTTTATTTATTGGCGAGTCTGCTGGTGGGGTATGTTCGGGAAGAAACTCCCCTCCTTCTCCCTTTCCAGGCCATCCCCAAACCTCCAGAGGACCCCTCTGCCTAAAACGTGGCTTAGTTGGTACCAGGGGACCCAGAAGGAGGGGAAGCCTGGCGAAGGAGCAGGGAACTGAACCGTGATGACCTAATCCACCTTCTCATTTCAAGGATGAGGGGGAGGAGAGAGAGGATGCAAAGGTAGAAAATAGAAATAACAATCATTAGCATTTATGGGGCACTTGCCCCATGCCAGTTTCTGTTCTGAGCACTTTAAATGTATGTGCCTAAAACTCTTGTACTTCTCGCCACAATCCTACTAGGAAGGATGTTTTATTTATTTATTTATTTATTTATTTATTTATTTATTTAGAGGTGGAGTTTCACTCTTGTTGCCCAGGCTGGAGTGCAATGGCATGATCTTGGCTCACTGCAACCTCTGCCTCCCTCCCGGGTTCAAGTGATTCTCATGCCTCAGCCTCTGGAGTAGCTGGGATTACAGGCACCTGCCACCACACCCAGCTAATTTTTGTATTTTTAGTAGAGATGGAGTTTCACCGTGTTGGTCAGGCTGGTCTCAAACTCTGGAGCTCAGGTGATCCACCGCCTCAGCCTCCCAAATTGCTGGGATTACAGGCATGAGCCACCATGACTGTCAGGAATGATGTTTTATTAAACACATTTTAGAGATGAGGAAACTAAGGCACAGAGAGATTACCTGACATGCCTATGTCAGTGGCAGAGCTGGGATTCGAACCTGGGCAGTTTGGTTCTTGTCTCATCTGCTACACTGCCTCTGAAGTCAAAGTCATGGCTCACATTTGTTGAACACTAACCATGCACCCAGCCCTGTGATCAACAGTTTTATCCATGACCTCATGGAATCCTTGTGGTTCAGAGAGGTGAAGCCACCAAGGATTGGAATCCAAGTCGGGGGGACTTGGGAGTGCACGGTAATAACCGGTATGAGACAATATTGGCCAAGCCTTACCCAGCGATCCTTCCACACTACCTGGTGTCCTGTTCCCCTTTGGGCTCTCATTGCATTTCTGGATCCAGCCAGCCCTTCATGTCAGGACGCTGAGGAGGGAGGCAGCTGCTCCTGCTAACTCAGCCACCTGGTGAGGAGTCAGCTAACACACGAGGAAAGTAGTCACTAAACTCCATGGGCTGTCACCAATCAGGTGAAAATATGACGCCAGGCTCAGGAGAGGCCCGGGAAAAGGAGGGGCCTCCAAGCTGGTTCCACCAGGGAAGAAGAGACCTTAGAGGGTACTGTGGTGCAGGGTACGGACGTTAGATCCTGGGAACCAGAGCATTGTTCTCTTGGATGCCATCCTCTTAGAGCTTTCATATGGGGCATACCACTATTAATTCTCAAAACAGCCCAGGAGGAGGATGAGATCACCCTGCATGTGCAAAACTGGGGGGAAGTGGTGGTCTGAAGCTAGGACCAAGTAGGACAAAGACACAGCTGCCAGATTCTGTGCCTTTTCTTTTCAGTGTAGTAAGAAACAAAAGTTCCCACCCTCCCCTAGGGGATTCCCAGCCCCCAGCCCCTCCCCAGGGTCTGAAGACCCGTCTCAGAGTTGGTTCTTTTGGGTGGCCCTGGATCCCAGCACATCCTCCAGAAAATAGGAAGTAAGCATGCTCATGCCTTTTTATTTCTTTCATTTCTCAGACTCCCCTACGATGACACTAATGGAATTTCCAGCACACTTGGCTCCATACAGCAGGAACCTTGGATGTCCTGTTCATAGCGGCATCCCCAGCACCTAGAGGGTACCTGCTGCACTGTAGAAGCCCAGCATATCTTGGATGAGTAGATGATGTCATATCAGCAACCCTGGGTCTGAATTGCCTAGCACCCACTGGGTAGACTCTACATGCAGTAACAGCATCAGAATATTAACTAATATTTCTGCAGTCCACAGAAGGTGCCAGGCACCAAGGCTTCCCAAGCATGCTTTTTTTAATTTTCATCACCGCCCCCTGGAGATTTTATGCTATCATTATTCCCTTTTTACAGATAAGGAAACTGAGGCGCAAGACATGAAGGGACCTGCCCGAGGCCTCCAGCTTATGGATTCTGAACTTAGGTTTGTCTGAACTCCAAGCCCAGGCCTCTTTTCTCTGCCGCACACCCTGGCAAGAATGAATAAATAAACAAAATAAAATAAACAGCCTGCAGTGAGTCCCTCCCTAAATGAGCCTACGCCTTCACAATCCTGGGAAAGTAACACTTATTTATTGGAGCTCTAGCTTTCTTCTATTATTTTTCTCCAAAATTCTTTCCAGGAATTTGCCTTCCCTGACCACCTTTGCAAATAATGATCATAATGGTAATAATAATAATAATAATAAATACGTATTTAACATTTAGTACCAATTGTAAGTGCTTCGCATATATCAACTTATTTAATTCTCACGTGAATTGCTCTAAGGTAGGTATTATTATCCCCATTCACAGATGACAACATCAAAGCACAGAACGGTTAAATAACTTGCCCAAGGTCACACAGCTACTAAGTGGCAAAGCTGGGATTCACGTCTAGGCAATCCGGCTCCAGAGTCTGTGTTCTTAACCACTATGTGATTCTGTGAATAATAACTACAAAATGAAAGTAATGATACCCATCATTATTTGAGAACTATCATGTACCAAGCTCTGCTAAATGCCCTGTATGTTGTGCCTCTTTTAATCCTCCTAACAACCCTTGGAGGTAGAAGTCCTATTGTTAACCACATTTTACAGTTGAACAATCTAAAGCACAGGGTCAGATCCGGGATGACTGGATGCAAAACCTGTACCTTCAGCTACCCAGGGAGCCTGTGCCACCTGACCCCTGGTGTATGCCCAGCCAGAGCACTGGCCTTCCAAACCCAGATCTACCAGCAGAACACAGCTGAACTTCAGGTCACTGGACCACCTCTTCCCCCACCTTCTTGCTAGGCTTCTCTCTCTCTGAAACCTCTTTCAGCCCTTCCAGACTTTCTCAGCAGAACAAATGACATCAGGAACACGCTGTCATTTGGGAGAGTGACGACTGCCTGGGAGGAGCTATTGTGCGTCGAGCAGAGGATCCTTACGTGTTCCTAATGAAAGCCACTTGGAGCTGGGGCAGGGCTGGGGGCCCCGCAAGCTCAATAGGAGCTCCCCTCTGCTGCAGGTGCCGCCAACAGACGGGAGTCAGGGCTCAGCTATGGGATGGAGAGGATCATCCTGCCCTCTCTCCACCCATCCTCAAGAAGGGACATCCGCAACTAGGCTCTCAGGGACTCTATTTCTTACACCTGAGCCTAAATCAAGGCCTCTGAGATCTTTCATGGTTCAAATACTTCCTCCGGGTTCAGGGAACCAATATCTCAACTAACCAGAATTTTCAGGAAGTGACCGGGCTGCCATTTCCCACTTAAGAAAGACAGTAAAACATAGTGGGTAGGAACTCAACCAGATATGGATTTGAATCCCATTAGCTCTGCTGCTTTGGGCAAGGAACTTAGTCTCTCTGAAGCTCTGTCTTGTCGTCTGTAAAATGGAGATGATCTCAACACCTATCTCCCTGAGTAACTGTCAGCATAGATTATCAGGGAAAATAGTCAGGGAGGTGACTATATAATAGTCAGAGAGGTGAAATAGTCAAGGTGTGCCCTTGATCACACTGGACCTTGCAGACTCCGTTAAGAGGTTAGACTTTGTCCTGAGCACACTGAAGAACCACTGAACTCTTTGGAGGAGGAGCGTGCTGTGATGAGAACTGAGTTCCACGAAAATCACTGTCTGCTTTTGGAGAAGATCTTACAGGGGCTTTAGGGAGACCAGCTAGGAGGCTGCTGCAGTGGTCCCAGTGAAATGGCAACCTTGGCTGTGTTGTTGGCTGAGGAGCGGTAAAGTGTGGATATAATCATGATCCGTTAAAGAAGCAGGAGCATTTTGACTGCTGATTGCGGTGAGAGGGGAAGAGAAGTTTCCTCAAATGCATGTCTCGGTTTTCAGACCTTTCAATGGGGTGAATGATGGTGCCACTCAGTGAACATGTGAGGAGGAGCCAGATGCAGGGAGTGGGAGACACAGTCTGTTCATTTACTCACGGATTCATTCATTCCATAATTGTTACATTCTCACTTGGAAAGCACTAGCTGAGGGGCTAGAGATGAAGCAGTAAATGAGGCAAAATCCCTGCTTTCATGTGTATCAATAAACAGTTTATGAAAGGGAAATAAATCTTGGGGCCCCCAAATCACTAAGCTAAAGGAAAAAGTCAAGCTGGGAACAGTTTAGGACAAACCTGCTACCATTCTATCCAAAGTCAGCCCTCTGCTCACTGAGATACATGCACATCTGATTGCCTCCTTTGGAAAGGCTAATCAGAAACTGGAAAGAATGCAACCATTTGTCTCTTATCTACCTATGACCTGGAAGCCCCCGCCCCTCTTCAAGTTGTCCCGCCTTCTCCTCTTGTTGTCCCACCTTTCCGGACTGAACCAATGTACATCTTACACATATTGATTGATGTCTCCTGTCTCCCTAAAATGTATAAAACCAAGCTGTGCCCCTACCACCTTGGGCACATGTCCACCCGAAGCTGTATCACAGGCGTATCCTCAACCTTGGTAAAATAAACTTTCTAAGTTAACTGAGACATGTTTCAGATTTTTGGGGTTCACAAAATAAATAAACAATAGAAAGAATTTCAGATACCGTCAGTGGCATGTGAACCACAGCAACTCCATGGTGAATGGGGGGTGGGTAAAATAAGACTGAGACCTGCTGGGCTGCATTCCCACTAAGTTAGGCATTCTGTCACAGGATGAGATAGGAAGTCAGCACAAGGTACAGGTCACAAAGACCTTGGGTCACAAGGTCTTTGAGATGAGATAGGAGATCGGCACAAGATACAGGTCACAAAGTTCCAGGTTGCCGTAAAGAAGCCAGCTAAAACCCACCAGAATCAAGATGGCAGTGAGAGTGACCTCTGGTCATCACAGCTCATTATTCGCGAAGTATAATGCATTAGCATGCTAAAAGACACTCCCACTAGCGCCATCACACTTTACAGATGCCATGGCAATGTAAGGAAGTTATGTTTACACCTACATGGTCTAAAAAGGGGAGGAACCCTCAGTTCCAGAAATTTGCCCTACCCCCCCACCCCCCTACCCCTGACTTCCCAGAAAACTCATGAATAATCTACCCCTTGTTTGGCATATAATTAAGAAATAACCATAAATGGGCAACCAGCGGCCCTCAGGGCTGCTCTGCCTATGGAGTAGCCATTCTTTTATTCCTTTACTTTCTTAATAAACTTGCTTTGGCCTCACTGTATGGACTCTCCTGGAATTCTTTCTTGTGTGAGATCCAAGAACCCTCTCTTGGGATCTGGATCAGGACCCATTTCTGGTGACAATACTACAAAATTTTATGAAGAAAAAAGGAAGGCTCCTGGTTACCCTTCTCATTGGATTTCCTGCTAATACCCACTCCTTGGTCATGGGCTTCAATCAAAGGGTCCTCATTTCTGACCCTCAGATGGAAGAATCAGGCATGTTCCTGCCTGAAGGTCTTCCTGCCTGCTGTTCCCACTGCTTGGAACACTCTTCCCCCAGGTCTCCATAAGGCAGGTCTCTTCATTCATTTGTGTCTCTACTTATATTTCAACTACTCAGATAAAGCTTCTCTAACCACTTAATAAGTCACACTCTCACATTAGCTGGTTTACTTTTCCTCACAGCACTTACCATTAACTACTAGTAACGTTTTACATCTCTAGTTATTTGTTTCTCTGCTGCCTCCATTAGAATGTAAGCTCCATGCAGGCAGAGGGCAGGGACTTATGTCTGATTGTTCATGGCTGTATCATTGCCACCTAGAGCAGTACCTGCCCCATAGTCAGGATTCAATGAAATGGGAGGTTTGAGGTTGTAACTAGCGTTGTTTGCCAAACATTTCTGGTTTCTCTTCCTCCTCCTCCTGCTTTCTGGGCCCCTGTGAGGTAGCAATGCACTTCCTGATGCCACCGTGGTTGGAAGGAGCCATATAACTAGTTATGGCCGATGAGTTGTGAGCAGAAATGATGTCCATCACTGCCAGTTCAAAGCCCCTTGGGAGCCCGTGGGAACCTCTTGGCTCTGTGTAGACAGCACCCTTGGGTGAGTGAGTTCTTTTTCCCTCTGCCCTATGATCATCAGCATCATAGTCGTCAACATCAGTAACAAGTAGGCTGACCCTGCTGGCCAACAATGGACACGGGTGAGAAAGAAGTCTTTGCTCTTTCAAGGCATTGAAATTTTGGACTTATTTGTTATTGCAGCATAACCTGGCTTATTCTGATGGAGAGTCTTCTGAATTCTGTAATTCTGTGGTTGTTGGTATTGCTTTAAAAGAACTTTCCCAGTACTAAAGTTATACTAAGGGGTAAATCATTCTGCTTCCTCTGTCTAGAGCCTGGCTAGGAAAGTGGTACATGTTCCTCTCAGTTTGGAGCATTTATGAAGAATTCCATCATGAGCACCTTATACAGAGGGTGGCTCTGAGATCTTTGGAAAAGGGAGAGCTGGAAGGTCTGTAATCTTGAGGCCCTTTTCCCAGATACCTCTGCAGTCAGAGCAGAATCCGGTTTGACCAGTTGGTGACTTTGCTGCCAGACAACTACTTAGAAATAGCTTTTTCTAAGTCTGGAGTGACAGCTCTTAGTAGCATTCAGCTGAGAGCATTCTCAAGCTTTGTTCTGGGAGCAGGAGGAAGACTGGAGGAGCTGGGGAGGATGTATAGAGATGGAGAAGGAGAGATTAACAAGATATTCCTTCTGGGGACTGTCTTAGCTTCACCCTGAATTTGAGTTGTGAGTAAGTTTAGCTGTGAACAACAGACAGTCAAAGTAAGAGTGGCTGAAATAAGAGAATAAATTTATTTCTTCTTAACGTTGAAGTCCAGAGAGATTCTGTCTGAGGCTAATAGGTGTCCCTGCTCCACCATATTCTCAAGCTGGAGACTGCTTCTATCTTAGTGCTTTAACCACATGGGCTCTATTCCCAAAGCCACCTCATGAATCAGAAAGTCACCTGCATTCCAGCAATAATGTCCACATTCCAGCCAGCAAGAGAAAGGAAGCGATGAAGAAGGAAAAAGCACATGACAAATCTCTTTCATAAAAATTTCTGGACACTACCACCAAGAATTCTGTCTATTGCTCAGACATCTTGCAGCTATGGCCACCCCTAGCTGCAAAGGAGGCTGGGAGATGCAGTCTTTATTCTGGGTGGCTATAATCCCAGTTATAAATTGGGGTTTTTTATTACTATGGATGAAGGGGGAATGGCTTTTGGGAGGCAACTAGAAACACCACCACATCCGAAGAGAGTGAAGATGGGTTTTGCAGAAGCATCCTGAAGGTTTCATTGAGTTGAATCCCTTGGAAAACTGGTGGAAATATATACCTCCTCTGCACTGAAATGCTGATATTTTAATACAGAAAACTTGGCTTGGAATTTCAAATGATTCACAGACTCTATGAAGCCTAAGCACAGGAGGGCATGGTTTTCTTTAGATTAAGATACCTTGATCTAGAAATAGGTTTTGAGATGACAGAGACTGAAGGGAAAAAACAAATCCTCTCTCTCTGTCTCTCTCTCTCTCGGGATATGTGTGTGTGTGTGTGTGTGTGTGTGTGTGTGTGCGTGTGTATCTATTCCAACCCCTTTCCATTTGGCAATATGACTCTATTTGATGTGATTTGTGTTATTTTGGTTTTCAATTTGAGAGTGTATTGTCAAAGGAACACAGTGTTAAACCTTCAGAAAACATTTGACAATTTTCCATGGCAAAGGGGGAAGAAAAGACCAAAAGAAAAACTTCCATGAGTCATCTGACTATAGGTTGGCCATAGGTATACAATGGTGGAGTGACAGCGTTCCAAGGGAGTGGTAAACCTGTTTTGTAAACCCACTATGGGTGGAAAGGCCTGAACAGTGCCCCAGTGTCTTTCCACTGATGGGTTCAGGCTAGAGCTACTTGCGTGGAAGATGTTGATGAAATATCAGGGTGGGGATCTACATAGGAAGATTGCCAAGTTCTCAGGAGGCTTTAGATCCTTCTGAGAGGAGGAGATCCTTATGGAGGATGGCAGGTGGGAGTGCCTCTCTTGAGAATCTCGTGTTGTAGGTGATGAAAGGGGAAGAGATACTGTTCTATCTTTTGCCAAGGTGACCTGAAATCCTCCCAGAAATTATCATGAGCTTATATACGCAACTGAGCATCTACCCCCACCACCCCCCCTTTTTTTTTTGAGGTGGAGTTTCACTCTTGTTGCCAAGGCTGGAGTGCAGTGGCATGATCTCGGCTCATGGCAACCTCCGTCTTCCGGGTTCAAGAGATTCTCCTGCCTCAGCCTCCCGAGTAGCTGGGATTACAGGCATGTGCCACCACCCCTGGCTAATTTTGTATTTTTAGTAGAGACGGGGTTTTTCCATGTTGGCCAGGCTGGTCTTGAACTCCCAACCTCACGTGATCCGCCCTCCTAGGCCTCCCAAAGTGCTGGGATTACAGGCGTGAGCCACTTCACCCAGCCCCCCTCCCCTTTTTTAAATGATCAGTAACAATGGAACTAACACTCAGTCAGACACTTTGCTAAGTCCTTTCCAGGCATCACCTCTACTAACCTTCACAGCAGTCATTGGAAAGATAAGGAACCTGAGGCTCAGAGAGGTTAGGTCACTGACACACAGACACACAGTGAGGAAGTAGCAGAGTCAGGCTCCAATCCAGGTTGTCTGATTCACAAGTTCTTGCTTAAAGCCACAGCCTTTTAAAATTGTGCCATTTTCTCACCTAAGGGTATATATCCAGTGCTTCGAACAATGCTGGACAAGCAGTAGGTGCTCATGTCTACCCTACCATGCATGCTGCCTTCTCTCTCTCCCAGGGTGGGAAGAGAGTGTGCATGAGAGATCTTTAGAGTCCCTATGTGGGACAATGTCACAGCCTTGCCACAGTCCTCCTAGTACCACCCTCTGTCCCTGACATAAGCTAAAAATTAACCAGCTCAAGAATGAATGGGTATTGAAAGGGAACGGGGCTGGCACTCCAGGCAGATTCAATCACTTGACAGCTGGCCATGTGCTGCAGGGCGTACAGAGATGAATGAAGTGGACAAGACTCCTGTCCTCCTGTCCTCATGGAGATGGGCAGTAAACAAGTAAACAAGTAAGCAAACTGGTTATAGGTGGTAAGAAGCCTCATGGAAGGAATATGCTGGGGACGTGGGGGAGGCAGGTGGGTGTCATTGACTCTGGCCCTGTACACTCTGAATTGCCCCTGTTGGAGATGACTCCCTTCCTTCCTCTTTCTTTTCTTTTCTTCTTTTTCTTTTTTCTTTTTTTCTGAGACACAGTCTTGCTCTGTCACCCAGGGTGAAGTGCAGTGTTGCGATCTCGGCTCACTGCAATCTCTTCCTTCCAGGTTCAAGCAATTCTCCTGTCTCAGCCTCTGGAGTAGCTGTGATAATAGGTATGCACCACCGTGCCCAGCTAATTTTTGTATTTTTAGTAGAGATGGGGTTTCAACATGTTGGCCAGGCTAATCTTGAACTCCTGACCTCAAGTGATCCGTCTGCCTCTGCCTCCCGAAGAGATGGCATTACATGTATGAGCCACTGTGCTTGGCCCTTTCCCTCCTCTTTTTTAACCCTTCCTTTGCTTGACCAACACCTACCCATCTCCCAGGATCAACCTAGAGGTCAGTTTTTTTCTGCGATGCCTTTTTGACCCCACAAGGCTGTTTCACGTGCCTCTTTGGACTCACTTTTATCCTAGCATCCAGCAGTTACCCCTTACTATCTGTGTGACCTGGGGGAAACTGTCTGTGCCTCAGTTTCCACACCCGCAAAATAGGCATCAAAAATTGTACTATCTACCTTATAAGGATGTTGTGGCAGTGAATATATAATTTATGTTCACATATGTGAAGCACTTAGAAGCATGCCTAGCACATAGCAGGCCCTGTATGTGTTGGGTGCTTTTTGTGCTGGTTTTATTGTCCCCATTATGACATCTAGTAACATGCCTAGGACACCAGACCTGGATGGCATTTCAGGTGCTATCTAATTCAGTGACTCTCAATCCTGGCTTCGTATCAGAATGCTCTAGGGAGCCTTTTAGAAACACCAATGTCACCCTCAGAGATTCTTATTATTTGGGGTGGAGTGGAACTCCAGCATATGTGGTTTTGTAAAGTTCACAGGTGATTTTAATGTCTAGCCAGGGTTGTGGACCACTGGTCTAGTGCATTCCCTTTTAACAGGTAGAGTAACTAGGTCCTAGAGAGGGGCTTGATTTACTTAGGGCCATGCAGCAAGTCTTGGTCCCTGGCTCTCAGGAGGATTTGTTTTCTGATGTTCCTCCCGCCCCTCTGCTTATGCCTTTGTTTTCACCCAATGGAAGGGCTGTGTGCGTCCCCAGGGCTGCCCAGGTGGGAGTGTTGAATGCGTGCCACCTCCGCTCCATTGTTGAGCAGCTGTTAATCTGGCCTGAGAGAGAGACATCTCCGGAGGGATGTCTCTCTCCTCTGCAGCCCAGACACCTGGGCTGGGAGAAGTGCCTGTTGAGAGCAATTGCTGGAGAAACAAACACATGGATTCCGGTAACCGGGGGCTGGAGCAGGAGATAGAAAGGTGAAGGCATCCTCCAGTCTCCTGGCAGCCATAATTTATGGGAAGAAGTTACCAGGGGTCCTTAAGGATGGCTAGCTCTGAGTTGATGGAGCTCCCACCCTCAGGAGTAAAGAGGTGTAGCAGAAATGGCCCTGGAGCCCACAGACCTAAGTTCAAATACCTACTAGCTATGTGGTCTTCCCTCCATCAGCCTCAATTTTGTCCTCTGTCAAATGGGGCTAAATGATGTTGTTATGAGAATGAAATAAGTGTGTGTACCCCAAAAAATTAAAAGTAAAAAAGTTAGGTAACCCTCCCCAAAGGAGATAAGTTAATGCATGCAAAGGGCGTGGCAGGTGGTAACTGATCCATAAAGGTTTATTATTAGTAGTAATTACCATTATTTATTGACGGAGCCTCAGAGGAGGACACTGGTTGTTGCTTTATCCAAACCTATTTGGGAAGAAAGAAATCAGTGTGTTTGGGGGGACTTGGGGAGTGTGGTGTATAGTCATGGATTTACTCAAAGGAGATTATCCCATCCAATGACTCCTAAGGGAAATTTCTGCTGGGCAGGATACAAGGGGAGTAGTGGCAGTCACCTGTTTTCTTTGATCTTTCTCTCCTAGTTGATAATCAACTTGGTTGTGGACTAGTGTGTGTGTGTGCATAATTTTTTGGACCCACATAGTGTTTGAAAAAAACAATGAGTTATGAATATTTTAAAATCAGGAGATTTTAAGATGGAAAAATTCAGGCTGTCTTGAAAAATGGGAAGATTTGGCAACTCTGAGCTGATGTTTCGATCTGGTATTCATCTATTGAGTTCTCCAGTTCCCCACAGTTCTAACCTTGTCTGCTTCCCTCACCTGCCTGTCCCGGGGGGTGTTTTCAGCCCCTGCTCTGGAGGGAAAGAAACAATTTAATTCCACATTGAGGACATTTCCACAGGGCCTTGCAGGGCTCCTGCAGATTCAAGTTGGCTATTTTAGGCTATCTACTCAATCTTCACCACCATAGCTCAGTCTCAGTTTAGGAAATAGTCATTAACAGTCACTGACTACCTTTGGTGCCTCATTATTTTTTAAAGCCGCCATCTCATTTAGTTCCCACAGCAGCCCAGGGAGGTGGCCGTTGCTATCCCATTTTACAGATGAGCAAACCAATCAAGCACCAACAAGATATATAGTGCTTGCGCAATACCACCTAGCTGGTAATGGCAGGGTCTAGATTTGAATCTAAGTCTTTGGACTCCAAAATCTGTGTCCTTCCTCCCAACCATGAAGAAGATCCCAGAGAAAAAGAGTTCCACCAAAGAACTCTGGTTACTCATTACACATACTGGAGTGCTACAGAGCAAAGAAGTTGACAACCTGGGCTTTGGAGTTAGCCTGCCTGGATATTATCATCGATTCTGGATTCTGTGGTCCTTGGGCAAGTGACTTTGCTTTTCTTGTTTTCCTTTTATTTTTTTGAGATGGGTTGTCTCTCTGTGGCCCAGGCTGGAGTGCAGTGGTGTGAACTCAGCTCACTGCAACCTCTGCCTCCCGGGTTTAAGTGATTCTTGTACCTCAGCCTCCTGAGTAGCTGGGACTATAGGTGCCCATCACCATGGCCAGCTAATTTTTGTATTTTTAGTAGGGGTTTAGATGGGGTTTCACCACGTTGGCCAGGCTGGTCTCGAACTCCTGACCTCAGGTAATCTGCCCGCCTCAGCCTCCCAAAGTGCTGGGATCACAGGCATGAGCCACTGTGCCTGGCTGACTTTGCTTTTCTAAGCCTCAGTTTCCTTATTCGTAAGAAGTTCCTAATACCTACTTTATAGGGTTGGTTGTTGCTGAAGACTAAGATAAGACACATAAAATGTTTCCAAAAAGGTCACCTAAGGCGCCCCATAGATGCTACTAACACACACAGACACACACACACACATACATATATATATATCATATATATATCATATATATATATTTGGTATATATACTGTACATACAACCAAAAACCCAAAATACTTACACGTTTGTTTGGAAGATTAAAGATGTGAGCTGAGCAGTGTGAACATGTATGACATGCAGCAGGTGCTACTTAAGCCTTCTCTAGCTCCTTGTCTCCCTCCCCACTTTTTACTTCTGAGTACCCCATATAAACAGAGGACACTGAGCCATACATGAGAACACCATACCATGGGACTTTTAATTAAACAGAGACATGTTTCGTACAGGCTGAAAAACCAGAAACCCCGGGAAGGTTATGCTTAGCTTTGGAGACCAGAAATCAAGCAAGCCATGGCTGCTGTGTCACTGGGCAGAGGACAGGGTCTCAGGATGCTAGAGGACACAGCAGCTTCTTTCCCTCTGATGTGGATGCTCCAGGCAGAGGCTGTCTGGTCAGGCTGAGCTGGGCTCATGGTGGGTCCTCGGGTTGGGAATTTTCCAGAGGAGATTCGCAGCCTCCAATGTAGAGAAATGGCCTTGGGGTGCACCACGTCCCCTAGGCCAATGTGGTGGATTATGCTAGGTCCTTGGCCAATCATTGCTTGAAGAAATAGCTAAGAATTGGGAGAAAAAATATACAGTGCAGAGGGAAGTTCTTACAGCATAGGACCCCGGAGAAAAAGCTACCAAGGGAACGCTGGACATTGAGTCAAGCCAATCTGGGCTCAAGGGAGCTTGGGCATGTCAACTCCCCCCTCCTGGGCCTCAGTTTTCTCCTCTGAAAAGTGGCAACATGACCTATGTCACTGGATTGTTTGAATGATTGTACAAAAATATAGCCTGACAATGAACAGTGGTTAAATCTAGAGCAAGGCAAGGTAAGCCCATCTTGGTCTCTCCCGTGATGACTTTGGACCACGGGGCTTGGAGAGAAGTTCAAACTAAATAAGAGGGCTTAAACCCAGTATACAAGAGTTATCAAGGTGACAGCAACTTGAGGTCTCCCATATATGACTGTGGGACTCAGCAACTGTGACCTCACTCTGCAAATGAAGTCCAATCCCTACTTTTTTGTTTCCTTCCTTCGTTGACACCCTTTAATCTACAGTCAGCAGAAGACACAAGGGACAATATATCCAACAGTATGGAGTCCACAGCATCAGAGCTTGGGCCCCCATTTCCTACATCTTGCAGATAATATATAGGACAAACCCCATTTTACAGATGACGAGACTGAGGCTAGAGACCCATTCTAATTTCATTCAGACTGACACAAAGGCCAAAGAAACACATAGGAATACCATTGTAGTAGTTTTGACTTGGCTCGTTAGAAGATGAGGCATAGCTTTTCTTGGACAGAAAGAAAAAGGGTTTACAATTTTTCTTTGTTCATTTTTTTTTCAAGGAGTTGTGACTTTTTAATAGACGTTGGTTTGTGTGTAAGCATTTTATTCAATTAATTTCCATCTAAATGAGGTTTTCTCAGAGATAACCAGTGTTTTAGTTCCATTCGAGCCTAATTTGTGTGACTGAAGCCTCCATTTCTGCCAACTTCAATTTGCTTGGTGATTCTAGCACTCATTACCTGGGCAGTAATGCCCCTGCTGCAGACAGCAGCACCCGGAGCTGGGAGATGGACCAATTCTCAATAGCAATTCAGGGAAAGAGGTGGTCCTTCTCTTTTCTCAATATTACTCAATAAATAGGAAATAAATTATTAAATAAACCATGTTCTGATGGGGGTCCCCCATCATGGTATTTACAATGCAAAACAATAGCCATCAAAAGAACTAAACAAACACACACACACACACACACACACACACAAACTTTAACTCCAAAAACAACAACCACAGATGGAGGAGAGATGACATTTGCGTCAGTATCATTGGCTCATTGGTGCAGAAGTGAGAACAAGGTTTCAATAAAGCATTGCTCAATGACATTGAATCTAGCAAAAGTTTCTCAGCTGGACTCGGTTGGCCGGTGTGGGAGAAGGCATGTTTGGAGGAATCCTGTTTTTTGACTTGTTTTACTAAGTCGAAAGACGAAATTTTCTGTTCAGCTAAAGGGGAAAGCGGGGCAAGACACATGCGCATGAGACCATTTTGAACATTTGTGAAAAAGAAGAGGGGAAAAGAAAACAGCAGAAGAGAAGATGAAAGTTGGACTGGAGAAGGAAGACAATGTGCTTTCTTTGCCTTTGAGAGCACCCTGAATTTTGGCCTCTCCAAGAAAACCCTTTTGCAAAAGAGGATGACTCTGAGCAAATGAAGTGATGGGGCTCTCTGAGACTGAGACCTTTGTCCTAACATCTTAATTTTATTCTGCTTCTGAAAGATCAACTGTCCTTCAAAGAAGGGAAGGAAAGCAGATAGGAATATGGTCAAACCTCAATGAACCAGAATGTTACGAAGTGGGGGCTTTGAGTTAATTAGCATTGCCTAATTAACTGAGGGGAGATCAAATCTTGCTTTTGTTTTTACTCTCATAATGGAGAACCTCCTAAAAATGTTTGAGGCTCTTTTCCTTTTCCCTCTGGGTCTTAGTGAAGCTCCCTCTGTCTCCGGGGAGACACTCTCAGGCCTCAGGCCAACATTTTGAATTTTTATCCCCCAAACCCCTCCTTTTCACAGAGGTGGGAACTTTGCCCTGGGGAAAGGGAGCAATATATCCAGTTTCTGTCATCCAGCGCACTTCCATAGCAGGAAGGTCAAAGGCTTGGTATGCATGGTCCTTGACCTCAAGCCTCATCCCCCTCCCATTTTGGAGGTTGGTTTTTGAGATAAATCCTCCCCACGAGCAGCATCCTGGTGATCTGTCATATTCCTTGGAAGCAGAAGGTAATGAGGGTGAAATGGGCGAAGGAACAGCAATACCACGAATGAGAGGTTCTGGTTAATCAAGGTTACCAGTGCCTCAACAAGCACACTGTTTTTGGATAGAAAAAAAGGAAATGTAAAAGAAAGTAGAGAAATACACTGAGAGACAGAGAGAGAGAGAGAGAGAGATATTTTCCAGAAGCAGGCATTTAAGCAGCCTTCTTGTAAACTTCCCCCAGGAAAGGGGCACTCCCTTGCTTTGGGTTAGGGCTGGGTAGTCACATTGCCAGGGAAACAACCAGGGATGTTGCAAAAGTCTCACCAAACCCAAAGCTGGACCAGACAAACTGGCAATTGCAAGGCAGTGGACAGTGACTTTGGAAAGGGCAAGAGCTGTCTCCGGCCAGCAGACAGAAGACACTGCCAGTTGGTCAGACAAGCAGAACTGATGACCTTTGGATCCTGGGCCCTTCCAGGATGGGTTTGGAGATGACCTTCTTGGCAGGGTCCTGTGGAACATCTGGCTGCTCCTTCCACCATTTTTTTTTTTTCTAATTTTAGAAATAGCTTTGTGCTTTCCCCGGATGGAACAGCAAGATATCATAGATAAAGGCTTTTGCTTTTGGGTTGGTGGTTCTCAAGCAAGATGGCTGACGCCTCTTCCCAAGGTAGCCTTCAGATCTCAGGGGAACGCAGAGAAATTAGGTACTGTGGAGTGGAAGCATGTGTAACGTACATGAAACCAACTAGGTGTGCTCAGAGAAGCTAGGGAGTGATCTTGCTATGTGCCTTGGAGTGAGGGTGAGATCAAGGTGCATCTTTCCTCAGTCAGCTCAATTTCTGCCTCCAGTCTCATGGTGTGAGCACCTTGTCAACCCCAAGTGCAATTCCAGTAATAAACCAGACATCATTTTTATCCACCATGGCCCTCAAAATACAAGACAACTACTTCAGTAAGTATTCAACTGAAGCCTCATCAGTCTGCTAGGAGATAGCACATCTGTCTCCAATCTGGTGCCTCCCTAAGGGACGTAAACAAGAGATTTCGACTTTGTGCAGCCTTGGCCCCATTTGCCAACTTTCGACTCCAACCCCCATCTAAGTTGCAACTCCACTGTGTCAATTCATCACCGTAGCTCATAAGCCTCGGGGCTGTTTGCATCTTTTTGATACCCCTGTGAGGTACCTGGGGGACAGGAGGCTGGGGCACATGCCTGACCCTCCTGGACACTAGGTTAAGTGATGAATTTTGGGACTGATGTGCCTCCTTCTGGGCCAACTCCAGGGTGTTCCAGGCTTAGAGCCTTCAGGGAGAAGGCCAATAGCCCACTCACCTTTGGCCTCTCAAATCCCATCAATAAAAACAGCAGAAAAGGGAGATACACAAAAATAATTTAGGAGATCCCCCCAACACACTCACACACGCACACACACACACACACACACCCCTGTATAAATAAATAAATAATTCAATACTGCTAATGGCGAGAGAGACAGTCATCACATAAATAAATAAATAAACAGATAAATAAATAAATAAAAAAGGTTTGCTAGGAGCCCCAGGCAAAATGGTCCCCTAGAGTTGTCTCGATGAAGGCAGTCCGAACGCGAGGCTCTGATGCCTCTCACAGCTGTCCTGCTAAGATTTTTGGTGGCTCTGGGAAGCCTTTGTCTCCATGGAGGGAGACTGAAGTCCAGTCTGGGTTCCTGGGCAGGGATGAGGGTTATTTACAGTGGCTGTACATGCCCTCCCCGGGGCACCTGCCCCTGTCCCAGGCACCTGCCATCCGGCCTTCTGTGGTGACAGCACTGGCATCCATTAGTCTTTGTGGGCGGGGCTTAGGTCTCGGCCAGAGGCCCGGTATAGGGAAGCCGGGTTGTCCACTGCTGCCCGGGCCCCTCGCTCCTCTCTTCTGATGGAGGAAGGGCTGTCGTGGTGGTGGCTGCCTTGCAGTCTCAAGCCCCATGGATTAATAGGATGGGAAAGATTGGGTAGAGGAGATGTCACTGCTTCCAAGAAAAAGGACTATTTTCCAAATGTTTTCCCTGGGGTGGGAGGGATAAAGAATGTTTGGCCCCTGCTTCCCCATAACCCAAAATATCTAAAAGCTGGGACTGGTCCTCTCTCCCTCGCTCCCTCCATGCCCTGTCCCGCTGCTGTTGCCACCACAAACTTGAAACTCACCCACAAGCCTCCGGAAAGCCAGTCAGCTGGTGAGGGGGATGCCCAAGAGTTTATTTTAAGGATCTTATTCCTCACCTCCCTGTTCTTAGCGCCTTCTGTGGATGAAGCAGCTGGTGGTATTTGTGTATCGGAGATCAGCTTACCCTCTCTGCCCAGCCCCAGCCAGGGGGGACTTGGGGTGAGGGCAGAAATAAAGGTGGGTCTTTCCCAAGCTGACAAGAAACCTCAGAAGTCAGCAGGAGCCCAAGACATGGCACATCCAAGCCCCTTTCCCTGGCACCCTGGATTCGGGTCTTTTCCCCCAAACCTGAGCCACTGTGCCCCATCCTGGCAAAATTCCTGAGAGGCAAGGGGAGTGGCTTAAGCTGAAGGGTGGGTGGGTAGGTGCCAGGCTGCACTGGGTGGCATCCAGGGCGTGGCAGCCTGGGCAGAGGGGAGGGGGCTGGCAGGCGCCAACCCGAGGGTAAGGCCAGACTGGCTGGCGCTGGGGCCTGGCAACTGGCCATGGCACTGGGGAATGTTCAGCAGATGGTCCCGTGGAATTAAGTTGGTGCCAGCTAGTGGGGCTGAGGCATATTTGGGAAGTGGGGCTGGAGACCAGCCTGCCCTGACTCTTCCACTATCTCCTTTCTTGTGAGGTTGCAGGGCCCCTGTGAACAGCCAAGAGGTGTTTTGTGTCAGCCGTGCAGTGGCCTCTCCACAGCTGGGATCTGCTGGGCTCTGTCCCCTTACCATGCTGAGATATTGGGAGCAGCAGACTGACCCCTTCCTTTTTGCTATCTATCATCTTAACCATCTCCTATCTCCTGACACCTCCCACCAAGTCAAATGTCCATGTCTAGTGTTCAAGGATATCCCTTCTTCTAGGACCCAAGTGTCTTCCAGCCTTTGCTCAGGCCTGTTTGAGGAAGTTAAAGGCCTGACCCCCTTATCTTGAACCTGAACTGCCATTGGTCTCCTCCTTCACCTCTCCCCGACATGGGGGTCCATCCACGTGCAGCCATGAGGTTGGACGAGGGGAGCATCTGGGGAGGTGAAGAGAATTACCGCGGGCCTCCTGTGAGCAGTGGAGGAGAAGAACTGTCTCCACATTTTCCTGGCCAGAGCTCAATTTTTGAGTCACAGACCCATTGCTTCTTACAAAACCTTGAGGTTTTCTTTCCTTTTTTCTTTTTTTGTGCCACAAGATGATGGTTCTCTCCATATGCCCAGGCCTGAGCTAGGCCCCAGGGTGGTGCTGGTAGAGGCTCCTAGCAGGTTGATCTAGAGAGTGAAGCCCCCGTACCCTCTTCTCCTCTTCCCCTAGGCAAGCAGGAAGGACAAGGTATAGGAGCCCTCACTATCTGTCACCAAGGAGAAGGCGGTGAGGGCAGGTGGTTGGGGGAGGCTGGCAGCGCGAAGGGGCCCCCAAGGGCAGCTGGCTCAGGGGCACTTAGCGCCTGGTGCTGGAGTAGCTGTCTGCTGAGCTGTAGCTCCGGCTCCGGCTCCGGCTCCGGCTCCGGCTCCTGCTCCGGTTCCGGCTCCGGCTGCGGGAGCCCAGGCTAGGGCTGCGGGAGCTAGAGCTGCTGCTTGTGCGGGTCCGGCTCCGGGTCCGGCTCCGACTCCGGCTCCGGCTCCGACTCCGGCTCCGGCTCCGGGAGTAGCTGCGGCTGGCCGAGCGGCTACTGCTGCTGCTGTACCAGGAGGAGGTGCTGCTGAGGCTGCCGGACGAAGAGGGGCTGGGCCGATAGTAGGGGATGGGGCGTTTCCGGGCACTGCAGAGACCAGCGAGAGGAGGGATGAGGGCCGGTCCCTCCCTGCCTCCCCGCAGCGAGCCCCAGTCTTGTCCCAAGGGAAACCAGTATCCTCCCTTTTCCCAGTTCCTTAGGAAAAAATACTCCCTTTCCACTTCTCTTGCAGTCCTGAGAACACATTAAAGTAAAAGTCTCAGCTTAGTGCTAATATATCTTGAAAAATGATTATCTCACTTTTTTCTTCCCACCAATAAGCAAGCCTAGAGCTCACAGCCTCCAGCTTGCAACAGAATCTACATCTAAACTTTAATCATAGTTTTGTTTAGCTATTTTTACTTTTACTAGAACCATCTATTTATGGCAAAAGAGGCTAATTTTCCATTTACTGTACTGTATCAAGTTTCCTTTAGAAATAAATGTATGAACCTTTGAAAAGGGTCATATCTATTTAAAGAAAATTAAGAATAGTACGGTTGATAAACAGGCAAGGCATACGTGGTCAAGATACTGGTGAATGACTGAAGATTGGAAAACACTGAATGGGTTAATCAAGATGAATAATTTGAGATTGACTAAAGAAACTAGACAGCCATTTGGAAATGCCACTCTCTATCTTAGCTTTCCTCTAAGTTGACCCTAAAGATAATAATAACACCAACAACTTGTATTTTGTGCTTATTATCCTGGCCACTTATTAGCTGTGTGACGTTGGATCAAGGGAGCGGGTTTAGAAATTATGCTAGGAATTATATTGTATTGTATTATATTATATTAATTACATTTTTTCAGACAAGGTCTCGCTCTGTCACCCAGGTTGGAATGCAGTGGTGCGATCGCAGCTCACTGCAACCTCCACCCCGCCGGCTCAAATGATCCTCCCACCTCAGCTCCCAAGTAGATGGGACCACAGGTGCACACCACCATGCCTGACTAGTGTTTTGTATTATTGGTAGAGACAGGGTCTTGCCATATTGCCTAGGCAGGTCTCAAACTCCTGAGATCTAGAAATCTGCCTGCCTTGGCCTCCCAAGGGTTTAGGAATTCTTTACAAGCTGAGGCAGGGTGCCCTGTGGGATATTTGAGAAGGGGACTCCATCACCCCAGTCTTGCTATCTGAGACACACATTCTTTTTCCTCCTCCTGGTCATCTCCAGGGAGGATCCCTGATTCCTCAGTCCAGTCTCTGGACTCAGTGGCAGATGCTTGGAAGGCCAGCAGGAAGAGCCCAACCCAATCTTAGGGTAGCATTCAACCATTCTCCCAGCTTTCGAGGCCTGAGAAATTTGCTTGCACTCACTCTGCTAGAGCTTTTCTCTTCTGAGGCCTTGCCTGTTCCAGGAAAGGTATCCACCTATTCTGACCAATCAACAATGGCATATTGTGTGCTCTGCATTTAAGTTTACAAAGCTCGTTCATATCTTTTTGCCCCTTTTCATTTCATCCTCATACTTCTGGGAGTTATTTCCTCCAATATCTCATGGATGAGAAAACTAAGATTCAGGAAGTTAAGAGCCTTTCCTAGATCAACTGCAAAGTGGCACATCCAGGATTCCACTCCACATCCAGTGCTCTCCGACTTATCCACAGTGGCTCCCTCTAGGTTCCTTTGGCACCTAAGCAATCCTATTTGCCCTCTCCACACTTGGTTCAAGGTATAATTACGTATAGGTTTATTTAAGCCTGACAGCTGAGTGTACAGGTCTGAGGGTAGAGATCTGTCTCTACTGCTCCACTGCTCCGGTTCCACCCCCAGGCCAACGTCCCGCCACATTGCTTTGACCTCCATTCCCTGGCCTAACTCCACTCTCTCCCCCATCCGCCTCCCCGGCCCCAGCTCCACCCTCAGGCTTTGGCCACACCCCCATGCCACACCCAATTCTTAAGGCTGGCCCCGCCTCCTTCTTGCAGGTCCTGCTGGTTGAGCTGGGAGACTCAGTCCCAAGGCTTTGAACAGACATAATTTCAACGATGTTGGGGTTGGGAGTCGCACAATCCTGAATCCCAGCCCCAAGAAGGCCTAGGGAGAGCCCGAGGCTCGAATGAGGAAGAATGGGAGTAGGAATGAGGGTGAAGATGGGTCCCGCTTTCCCCCTGGCCTCACCTGGTTATCCTCCGGGCCTCCAGGTGGCTCGGAGAGTCTCTCCGGCGCTTCCTCATGGGCGAGTAGGACCGACGTCTCCGACGCGCTCGCTCGCGCTCCCGCTGCTGCGAGTCCTTCTCACTGTATTTGGGATCCCGCTCCCTGAAGGGGCGCGGGGGGTTACTGGGGAGCTGGGGCTGGGCTGGATTTTCCGCGTGAGCGCGTGGGAGAGGGACACTCCCTTTCTTTCCCACCCGACTGGGTCAGGGGATGGGGTCTGCACGTTGCCGCAAGGGAGACCGGAGGGAGGATGACGGGGCTGCGGGAAGAGTCTGCGAGGGTTGTTAGTACCGTAGGGGTGGGGACTGGGCGTGTGCAGGGGTGCCAGCATTTGCAGGTGGGCATCACAGCGGTGCAGGTGCTGCAGGGGTGAGGACGTGAATGTTACGCGGGCCCTGGTGCATCGGTAAGAACTGAGTATAGGGATGGTCGGTAGAGGCTGAGAGCTGGGGATATGAATTCTGGGGTATGTCTGTGGGAGTGTTTGGGCTGGAGACATTAGGAAACAAGGGTATATTTGGTGCCTCGCTGCCACTCCTGATTGGACAAAGGGAACTGTAAGAATGCTGAGTCAGGGTCAGACCTAAGAGGAGGAAGGCCCGAGAACGGGGAGGCGGGGCCAGAGAGGAGGATCAGAGCAAAGGGGGTGGGGCCTTGGACGGGCCTAATTTAAGGGGCGGGGCCAGCGCTTCCGGGCGGGGCCGGTACCTGCTGGGGCTGTAGCGGGAGTAGCTGGGGCTGCGGCGGGACCGAGAGCTTCTGCTGGGCGGGCTCCTCTTGCCAGACTTGGAGGAATAGCTGGGAGAACGGGAGTAGGACCTGGGGGAGAGGTAACAGCCTCTGAGGAGCCTGCTGAATGTCCGCCTGGGTTGTCCAAGACGGCTTCCGCTTTATTCGGCGGGTCCCTGGGCAGTGACCTTTTTCTTTCTGGAAGCCAGGCAGAGGAACTGGGCCCCGATCAAAGAATGAAAGTTCCTCCCCACTGGGTGGTTAATAATAATACCAACAACTTCTATTTTGTGCCTACTATCCTGGCCACTTACTAGCTTTCTTAGGGTTAGGTACTATTATCAATTTCTTTTTTGCAGAGGAAAGCTGGACTCCCTGAATTTATGGACTGATTCGTTTGGATAGAATCTTCCAATTTCTGAGATTTCATGTCTCATTCTGCTACGTTATTATTCTACACGAGGCAGTCAAGCAATTACCAATAGCTATTGAAACTGGGTAGCAGAATGCAAAAATGGCCATAATTTTTCTTCTCCCAGTGTCCACATCCCCTGCAATGTGACTTTGCAGCTCCTTTCACTGAGAGGAATACCCTTGAATCTGTACTGGTCTTGTGACTTGCTATGGCTAATAGAATAGCAGAAGGGATGCTAATCACTTCGAAGCCTTGCACAATACTGCGCTCTCTCTTGGAATTCTGCCAACACCATGTGAACAAACCAAGACAGGCCTGCTTGAGGAGGAGAGACCACATGGAGCAGAGATGAGTCAGCTGGGGCCTTTCAAACCCTCCAGCCCCCAGCCAACCCACCAGCCAACCCAATCAAAGGCATATGAGTGAGCCCAGTGAGATCAGAAAAACCATCCAGCTGAGCCCAGACCAACTGCTGATCCACAGGATCAGGAACTAAGTAAGCACTTGTTTTAAAGATGCGAAGTTTGGGGATAATTTTTTATGCAGAAGTTAATTGATACACATTAGCTCATTCTCATGCCAATAGCAGCAATAATAACTGATACTCATTATGTTCTGTATACTGTTCTAAGTACCTTATAGTCCTCAGAACAATCCTTTCTGGTAAGAATTGCTATGTTTTCATATTGCAGATGGGAAAACTGAGGTTCAGAGAAGTTAACTGACTTTCCCAAGGCCACCAGCTAGAAATGGGCAAAATGAGTATTCAAACCTAAGTTCATCTGACTTCTCTCCCCCATTGGTCAAAGGACCTCTGCAATTAACTAGTTTCCTAAGGAGAAAGGTGCTGCAGAGCAAAGGTCAAAACCACACTCACCTTTTTTCAGAAGAGGTGGATCGGCTTTGAGTGTACCTGGGGGAAGCCCTGGGATTTGGGGATCGGGATGAGTGACTGGAGGATCGGGTGCTGGCATAGGAGGAGCTGCGGGAGCACCCTTTCATGGGTGAACCCCGGGCTGTGGATGGGACCAAACTGGACTTCTTCACTTCGGCACATTCCAGACACGGTGACTGAAATCCCCTGCAGGAGGGAAAATGTCCATGAGCACCGACTGCCCACTACTCTGGGAGCATCTTGCGTGAATACCTCCCTACCTTGGCTTAGGCTGTGGTGCTCTCATAGAACCCTCCTTGCCCCTTTTCCCATCTATTCTCTCTGGAAAGACTTCCCAGGCCACATATGTTAGAGGAGTAGAGAGAGAAGATACCTTAAAAGTAGACAATTCAGGTTAACATTTCCTCAAGTGTGAAACACATACCACTGGGGCCACAAGTGGAGTATTTTAGGATGTCATCAGGCATGGGCATGATGGTAAGTAACATCAATTTACATGGTGAGAAATTTATTCCCTGTCTAGTCTTTTTCTGTCCTTCTGATTACATTAATGAGAAAGCCCCCATTGGGTGCTAGTCGGTTTGTAACACCTCTCTAACACTTTGTAATCTCTGTAAGAGGGAGAAGCACACCTCAGACTCAGCCTTGGGTAGGCAACTGCAACTAGTAGGATTAAATCCATTGTTTTAATCATATGTATTTTTATAGGTACTTTTTCTTTAGGATATGTGATTCTTTTTTTTGGTTTGTTTGTTTGTTTTGAGACAGAATCTCGCTCTATCACCCAGGCTGTAGTGCAATGGCGTGATCTCGGCTGACTGCAACTTCCGCCTTCCAGGATCAAGCAATTCTCCTGCCTCAGCCTCCCGAGTCGCTGAGATTACAGGCACGTGCCACCATGTCCAGCCAATTTTTGTATTTTTAGTAGAGATGGGGTTTCACCATGTTGGCCAGACTGGTCTCAAACTCCTGACCTCACATGATCCACCTGCCTTGGCCTCCCAAAGTGCTGGGATTACAGATGTGAGCCCCCGTGCCCGGTCAAGGACATTTGATTCTAATTTTCTATTTCAGATAGTAATGTAATTTTCCTTTTACTTATATATTAAAAAATGAGTTTATTAAAGTAAACAGGAATATCAGTAGTACGTGGATATGGTAAAAATCAAGATGACTTGTTGTTGGTTTGGTTTGGGGAGATTTTGATGTCACTCATTTTGCAGATAGAGGACTTGAGACCTCCCAAAAGACAGAGGCTTCAGGATTATCAGAAGGTTAGGGTGCTGTCTTCTGTACTCCCACCCTGCCTAGGGCCAGGCTGACCTCCGTTAGGTGCTCAGTGAAGGCATATTTATTTGGATTGGGCCAAGAATCAAGTTCAAATCACATTAATATGGTTTTCAAGGCTCACGATGACCTGGCCCCTGCTCACCCCTCCGATCTCAGGTCTTGACTCTTTCCTCTCCTGATTCCAGCTGTCTTAGACTACTTGTTCCTCCTGAAATATCCCTATTCTCTTCCTTGTCTCCCGGCCTCAGAACATTCTGCCTGTCTGCAAACCCTCTCCCATTCCCTCTTCATCTGGCAACTCCTACTTACGATTCTGGCTTTAACCTGACCTCACCCTTTCTGGAAAACCTTGCTTGACACCCCTTGTCCCCTGTCTGGGTTGGGTGACCTCCAATGTGTTACCACAGACCTTAGTTCCTATATTTCCCCCATCCCTATAGACTTACTTAGTCTTATACTTGTTCGGTGTCTCTTCTGTCCCAGATATTGAGCTCCTTGGGGACAACTCCCTGGGGACCTTTTCAATGTTCAGAGAATTTCACAAGTGTCATTTCATTCCCAACAACCTTCTGAAGTTGACGCTATTATTTATTTATTTAATTTTTGAGACAGTCTCACTCTGTCGCCAGGCTGGAGTACAGTGACATGATCTCGGCTGACTGCAACCTCCACCTCCCGGGTTCAAGCAATTCTCCTGCCTCAGTCTCCCGAGTGGCTGGGACTACAGGTGCGCACCACCACACTCAGCTAGTTTTTGTATTTTTAGTAGAAATGGGATTTCACCATGTTGGCCAGGATGGCCTTGATCTCTTGACCTCATGATCCACCTGCCTCAGCCTCCCAAAGTGCTGGGATTACAGGTGTGAGCCACTGTACCCAGCAACCAACGCTATTATTACCCCCAAATTTACAGAGAAGTATCAGAAGGGTTTGTTATTTGCTCAACACCACCCAGAGCCCCAAACCCTGATCTGTGCAGCTCCAGAGCCCACACCCCTCCCACCTCACCAGCTCCCTACCTTCAGTGCCTATGGTTCCTTTGATTTAGAGCTGATGTCTCTTCCACTCAGTCCATATTTATTGAGCCCTCTCTGCTCATAAGTGGCATGACATAAATAGCTGTGGACTCAACCATCATTTATATTTCAAAGTGAAAGGCTGGGTCTGAATTATTTAATTTGGCTGTCCATGGAGATCAAATTAAACAGGTAACTGCTAGATGTCTCTCAGGCTTTAGTTCCTTTTTGGGGGATTTATTTGTATTTGAATCCTGGTGCTGCCACTTATTAACTGAGTTTCTCAACCACTCTGAGCCTCAGTTTCCCCATCAGGTAAAAAAAGGGTTACAAATAGTACTATCCCATAAAAGTTTTGAGGAGCTGAGGAAGATTATTTCTGGAAAGCATTTGGCAGTGTACCTAGCATGTGATTTGGGCTCAATGAATATGAACTGCCGTTATTATTGTCGTTGTTACTGCTATTTCAACTTTTCCTGCATAATAGCACTGCAGTATATCAGTAAACATGTGTCCTCCTCCTCCCTTCTGGGAACTTCACTGCCTGTTCTTGGAGACACTGATATTCGCTCTGGCCCAGCTCAGGTTCTCAGCCAAGCATGGGTGTGGGCTGAGGCCAGGGATGACCTGGGGCAGGCAAAAGGGAAGACTGTTCTGCATGTGAATGTCAAGCTGTTTGTCCAGGACTGAAGTGGGGTATGTGTTAGGGACAAAGAGTACTCTGTCTTTGAAGAAGCTGTTAGCTGCTTCAGCGCTAAGGCTTTAGTCATCTTTTGAAAATCTTGGCTACATGGAACAAAGGCAAACTCCCACCCTCAGAAGTAGAAAAACCTCACCGTTAGCATGACAGAGGGCATCAGCAAAGCTTTTCCACCCATCCTGCACCTGCACCCATCTGCCCCATTAATTATAAGCTCCTGAGAAAAAGGAGACTGTTCCATTTTATATCCCCAGCACCAGGCTGAGTGTCTGGTAGAGAAGACTTGCCTGATAAACAACTTGAGGAATAAATAACAGAATGAATGGTACAGACTAAGTGATCAGTAAATTTTAGTAGCTATTATGATGACAGTACCCTCAGTAATTAGCATTTTGTTGTGATTTCTTGAGTGAGAGAGTAACCGGGTGACGAAGTAGAATTACAACTGGCTCATATGCAACTGTATGGAAGAGTTTTCTGCAGGAAAACTGTATCTAGTGAGTGTGTTAAGATGGGTAAAAAAAATGGAGAAGTCTCAATGTTCTCTGATATGTTGATAAATTATACTATGGTATATCTGTATCTATAATTAATAAACTTTATTTTTTAGAGCAGTTTTAGTTTCATAGCACAATTGAATGGAAAGCACAGGGAGCTCCCATACATTTCTTGCTGCTACACACACACAGCCTTATTCCCCACTCTCTGCATCCTCCACCAACGTGCTCCATTTGCTACAATCGATGAACCTCCGCTGACACATCATTATCACCCAGAGTCTATAGTTTACATGAGAGTACCCTGTTGGTGTTATACATTCTATGGATTTGGACAAATGTATAATGACAGTTATCCACCATTGTAGTATCACACAGAGTAGTTCCACTGCCCTAAAAATCCTCTGTGCTCTGCCTATTCATCCCTCCCTCCCCTCACCCTCTGGCAACCACTGATCTTTTTACTTTCTCCATAGTTTTGCCTTTTCCAGAATGTCATACAGTTGGAGCCATGCAGTGTGCCACCTTTTCACATTGGCTTCTTTCACTTAGTAATATGCATTTACGTTTCCTCCATGTCTTTTCATAGCGTGGTACCTCATATCTTCCGAGCACTGAATAGCATTCCATTGTCTGGACATATCACAATTTATGTATTCACTCACCTACTGAAGGATATCCTGGTTGCTTCCAAGTTTTAGCAATTACGAATAAAGCTGTTGTAACATCCAAGTGCAGGTTTTTATGTGGAGATAAGTTTTCAATTCATTTGGGTAAATACTGTGATATGTTCTTAAATGACAGTGACTTACAGTGAATTTAATGTTAGACTTTCTTTCTTTCTTTTTTTCTTTTGAGATGGAGTTTCACTCTTGTTGCCCAGGCTGGAGTGCAATGGTATAATCTTGGCTCACTGCCACCTCCGCCTCCAGGGTTCAAGCAATTCTCCTGCCTCAGCCTCCCGAGTAGCTGGGATTACAGGCATGCGCCATCACACCCGGCTAATTTTGTATTTTTAATAGAGACGGGGTTTCTCCATGTTGATCACGCTGGTCTCGAACTCCCGACCTCAGGTGATCTGCCCGCCTCGGCCTCCCAAAGTGCTGGGATTACAGGCACGAGCCACCACGCCCTGCCAATGTTAGACTTTCTTCTAAGATTATTAGTAAAATTGTCATCTGCTTTTCTGCCTGCCTAGCCTCCATCTCTTCTGATACCAATAACCTGGCTTTTCCTGTAGAGGAATGTGGGAAGGTTCTACTCATTAGCCCTAGTGATGGCATGTGACACATTCTGGCCAAGAGCATATCATCCCCTGGGACAGTGATGGGCAGATGACCTAAGCCGGGCCAAACAGAACCAATGAGCACCTGCCCTGGTGTTTTGCTGAAATCTTTGAGAAAGAAGCACTGTTCTCCTTTTGGCTGGCTAAACCGATAGAATGTTAGCTGCTTGGCATATTTGACAATGTTTTGTGAGGATCTGCTTGAGAATAAGGCCAGTAGAATGAGGAAGCAGAATAAGAGATGTAATGAGAAAGACAGATTTCCAGCAACATATTTTTGAGCCCCTGAATCCAGCTGTACCTGAAGCTAGTGCCACTAGCGTTTTAAAACAATTAAGCCAGTCTGAGTTAAGTTTTCTCTCTGTTACAAATAAAAGAATCTTGGGGGTGGAGTGGGGGAGGCTGGGATGAGAGCATGAGAAGGTGGAGCCAAGGTGGGAGACTCTCTATCCCCCACCCCGTGCGGTGCACTGACCTTGACTCTCTGCCCCTGCTGGTTGGGGAGAGATTCTCCAACATGGCCCCCTTGTTCTGGGGTGAGGAGGTGGTGAAGGAGTTCCCTGAATCAGAGGTGTTGCCACTGTTGAGCTCCCGGCTCTTGCTCAAACCCCCGCTGGGGCTCCCCTTCTCCTGGCCCCGAGACCGGGCTGAGCTGGTTTGCGTGGAGGGTGGTGAGGACGTGTCATTGCCTGAGTCGTACTCCTGGGAACGTCCTCGCGAGGTGGTGAGCGGGCTGGCTGTTTTGGTAAAGAGGTCAGCAGCAGACCCCGACCCAGTGATCTGAAAGCAAAAAGACCCGTTGGACACTGCTGAGCGCTGGGCCCATGGGCTGTGTCTAAATAACCAAGAAATGTTTACCGTCATGATGCACTGTAACGAAAGGAAAGAGAGAGAGAGGAGAAGAAAGAAGAGACGCCAAAAAACAAAAGCACAAATTCCTGAAAGAATACCACAGAAAGGAGAATTTTTTTTTTTTTTACCCCCTGCTAGAATAACTGGAAGATTTAGGTATCATGCAGAGAAAAAGCATGCGATTCAGGTTAAACAAAAGAAAAAGGAAATTATACAAAATTTAATTTCTAATGAATTAAACAAAAGAGTCAACTCAATAGAAAGGGGGTGTAAACACCCTTAACTCAACCTAAAACAATAATAAAAAATAAAGGAAAGGGAAGGGGAAAAAGAAATGGAACTATGGGCCTGAAAAAATATATCTTGGAAATCAAAAATAAAAGCAGGTAAAGCCAAAATTTTAAACTTCAACCAAATCCTCAATTAATTTAACAATTTTTGGTTTTGAAAAGAAAAAGTTGCCTGAATAGAACCCTAAACAAATATCACATGGGGAAAAGAAATGAAATAAAGATGAGAGTTTGTTTTTGTTTTTTTAAATATAAAGTCAAGGTCGCAAACTGACATTTTAGCAGTTTTCAACTAAAGGGGAAAAGAAAGGAGGGGACAAAAAAAAAATGGAAGTCAAATAGTCTGACCAAAAATAAATGAAAAAAGGGGTCTCTATAGATATTTGTGTGTGTCCTTTTCCCCTTGTAGAAGGTAGCTAAGGTTCTTGAGTGGCTTCTAATAAATTCTCTCATGTCTTTGCGGATTATATCCACTTACCAAGCAAGAACTCCTCCTTTAGTAGGTAGGTAAGGTGTAAGAGAAAGGGAAGAGCGGGCAACGTGAGTCCATCATTAGAGTCGCAATTGACAAGAAAAAACACACACCTTTCTGCACATCCTCAAACTTGGCCCTGAACTTTGAGTTTTGGTTTTTTCAGTGCCCTTGACAGGTGGGGGCATCAATTCTGTTTGGTTTTGTCATAAAGGGGACCTAACCTAGCCAACCTAATCAATCCCTTAGGGCCCAAGTTGGAGCAGGAAACCCTTGTGGAATATGCCAATGGCAGCTAGAGTATTGCATCTACTACCTAGGTGTGAATATCGAGGGGGCACGAGGGAGGGAGGATGCGAAACAGAGGGCTTTGGAACGGGCTTGGAGATTGGGCTTTGGGGTGACTGGGAATAAAGAGGGGCCCCCAGAACCCTGTCTAGGGCTGATCTAGGACCAATGAAGGAGTAAAGGAGGCGACGGAAAGCCAGCACTTGGGAAGGTGAGCACACTTTTAGAAGCAGGATGGTGGTGGAGGGGGGGAAGGGGCGGTTTCTTTAAATATTCAGTCCTGTTGTGGCTGGGATGACACAGTAAGTTTGATGCTGGCCTCTGCCAGCAGTACCACGCTTAGCTGCGGATGGGAGGGACCCCTGCCCTGGGCCTCCTCCAGAGATAACCATCCCTATGGGATGAGAAATCTGGGGGACCAAGAAGGCACCCCCTTAAGACTACTGCCTGCCTCAACCACTCTCTGGATACCTGAGATCCCAGAATTCTCTGTTTAAATGACTCCTATGCCCCTCTCCAGGTCTCTGTAGGCCTCATCCATGGATCCATTCTCCTGCAGGGAGAGCATGCTTCAAGTATCCACACTCCTAGGTCCAAGGGTAGCTATTTGGACAGAACTTGGATGTTCAGGCTGAGGGGTCTATATGCATGTGTGTAAGCCCCATCATGGTGCTGGATGTGCCAGATTCAGGGAGAGAAAGGGATAGTTCCGGGGCCAGATTCTCCCCCAACTGCTATGTCACATCCTGGCACTCTGAAATGGTCCAAGATTCTAAAATCATAACTAACTTTCAGATCATTTTGAAGGTATGTTTACCAAGATAACAGAACATATTTTATTAAGTTTGCTGACTTATTTATGACCATTTAGACATCTAATATACGGATCTTCTTCTATAACTTTGCTCTGACATCACAAACGTTAGGGCAGGCTTCACCATAAAGAGCCTACTCTTTCTCCCAACTTTATCTTGTGCATCTTGGCCCTAAAGGAGGGGGGACTTCTGGAATTTCTTAAGAACCATTTCTGCCTTCTCAGCAATTGGTCATGTGGGTGAAACACAGACACAGTGGAACTATGAGAATAGCATAACTCCAGCGCTCAGGGTGTCAGCTCCTGGGGCCGGGGAAGCAGGGATTCCTTTGTAGATTCTCCCAGGAGGCTTTGCACACAGGCAAGGTGATAGTCTAGCTTTAGCAAGTTCTGTCCACCACAGCTGCCATTTTACCTGCATGGCACCTTGGATAGCTTTGCTTTGGGAGAAGGGACCTCAAAATAAGTTTGCTCTGGTGGAATTTTTTAGAGTGAGACTTTTAAAACAACAATGTAAAGGCCCTGTTCCCATTCAGTCCTCCTATTTATTTGTCTTCTTGTTTTGCATTTTGGATGCCACATCTTTCTCAACTCTGGAGTTCAGTGGTAATACATGTATCTCCACCGCCCCTGTCAGGAATGTATCATGCCAGGCAACTAGACCCTGAGATCTGTGATCTCTGGCTTGGGCTTGGTACAAGAATGGGATCATGGAATCTTTGCCCCAGAGATGGTGAATGGTTGGTAGCCAGGGTGTTACAAGTGAATCCAGCAAGCCCGTCTTGGAGGGAGCTAGGCTGGAAGAACTCAAGGACAGGGGCCTGTGAGTACAATAATTTTCATTATCTTGTGGTTTGCTACCTGGAGGCTGCCAGGCTGGGCCTTTCTCTCCCAGGTACTTGTTCCTAGTCTTGACTACGAATTTCATTTTTCCTGGTGCACCATGGATCCCCGTAGGCAAAGATTTCTTGAATGTGAGGCCCCTCCAGGCTAGTGGATATAGAAGGGGATCTGGCCTTGTTCATCTTCTCAACCCCATGCCCTGAGCTCACAGGGATACTTTCAGAGTATTACCACCTGTCTGTGACTTATCTACATGTAACTTGTGTGGTCAGAACTGATAAATCTACAAGGCATCATACTTTTCCATCATCACCAGAAAACAGGGATAAAGGCACTATTGAAATGTTCTCACTGGGTTAAATTTGGTGCCTGAAAATACCAACTTCTCCTGCATGTTTAAAAGTCCCATTTCTTCGAATGGATCTAAACTCTTTGACATGGATGAGAGTGTTTTTTATACCCCAGCCCTGCCTGCTTCACAAATAGCATCTCTTCCACACCATCCCACCCCAGCCCCCATAACAAGCTGACTGATTCAGATTTGAGTTTTCTTGGTTCTGCCTTCCCATCTTGTTCTAACCCCAGGCCATGTGCACTTGCCATTTCCTCTGCCTAGAATACTCCTCTCTTCCCCACTTCACATGGCTCAATTTATTCATCCTCCAGGTGTACCATCACCTCTTCTAGAAAGCCTTCTGTCATCCTCCAGACCAGGATAGCACAATACTCTGTACTTCAGTCATTCACTGAACTTGAATTCACTCACTCATTCAAAAATGAATGTCATTTGTGTGCCACTGCCTTAGTAGAGTAGTTGCTTATTTTATTGGCCGTCTCTCCGACTGGGTTTGGAGCTTGCTGACAGCAGGGCCATGACTGGTTCAATGTTGCTCCCCAGCATTCACCAGTGCCTGGCACAGAGTAGGCACTCAGTAAATTTTGTCTAATGAACAAGTTTGCGCTCAGGTCACTCGGAAGCCTCTGTGGGCCTGCCTGACTTAATTTATTGTAGAGACAACTGGGTGATCAGGCCCAGGTGGGATTCAGCTGGGTGTCTGCCAGCTTTGGGAATTTGAGAAGAAATCAGCCTCCATCACACTGAGAATCATTCTAGGAAACTTGGGAACCCCTGAAGCTTGGGGTCTCAAGACCAGCTTGGCTGGGTGTGTGAGCTTGAGACAACCTCTAGAATCAAACATTTATTTTTATTGATATATAATAGATGTACATATTTTTGGAATATATGTGATATTTTGATACATTCACATAACGTGTAATGATCAGATCAGGATAATAGAGATAGATATCCATCACCTTAAACATTTATCTTTTCTTTATGCTAGGAGCATTCAAATTATTATCTTCTAAGGCCGAGTGCGGTGACTGATGCCTGTAATTCCAGCACTTTGGGAGGCCAAAGTGGGCAGATTACTTGAGGTCAGGAGTTCGAGACCAGGATGGCCAACATGGCGACACCCTGCCTCTACCAAAAACTAAAAAAATTAGTCGAGTGCAGTGGCACATGCCTGTAGTCCTAGCTACTTGGGAGGCTGAGGTGGGAGAGTCACTTGAACCTGGGAGGTGGAGGCTACAGTGAACCAAGATCACACCACTGCACTCCAGCCTGAGCCAAAAAAAAAAAAATTATTCTCTTCTAGTTACTTTGAAATATACAGTAGATTATTGTTTACTAGAGCCACTCTACTGTGCTGTTGAACAGAAGGTCTTAGAAGACAGTTTGGGGTCCAGACCCCTGGCAGAGAGAAAGAATGCTCCCTGTTCTTTCTCTCATTCCCCCGATACTCCTCAGACCCAGGACCCTGAGAGGAAGCACACAGAGGCTCTGTACAGATTCTCAACAGCATAAGCTCCAGGCTTCAGGCGAGAAATTTCAGACCTGCAAAACCTTCCAGATGAAACAAGCTGTGCTGGGTCTTCTTACTTCTTATTCCACTCTCTGCTACTATGGGAGCTCAAGTTCAAAGACGGACTGAGTTCGGTCATCTGCATGTAGCAAGGCTGCCAGCCTGCATAGTGACTTTGTTCCCATTAGGAAAAGGTACTCCTATAGAGATTGGAACGATGGTTACTAGAGACTGGGAAGGGTAGTGGGAAGTGGAGTATAAAATAGGCATGGTTGCTGGGTACAAAAAATGCAATTAGAGAGAATAAATAAGATCTAGTATTTGGTAGCACATCAGGACGACTATAGGTAACAATAATTTTTTTTTTTTTTTTTTTTTTGAGACAGAGTCTCACTCTGTCACCCAGGCTGGAGTGCAGTGGCACGATCTCGGCTCACTGCAGCCTTCGCCTCCTAGGTTCAAGCAATTCTCCTTCTTCAGCCTCCCAGGTAGCTGGGATTATAGGTGCCTGCCACCAAGCCCGGGTAATTGTTTTTTGTATTTTTAGTAGAGACGGGGTTTTGCCATGTTGGCCAGGCTGGTCTCAAACTCCTGACCTCAGGTGATCTGTTTCACCTCAGCCTCCCAAAGTGCTGGGATTACAGGCATGAGCCACCGCACCCGGCAGAATGAGCAATAATTTATCTTATATTTTAAAATAACTAAAAGAGTGTAATTGGAATGTTTCTAACACAAAGAAATGATACATGCTTGAGGTGATGGATGCACAATTACCCCGATTTGATCCTTACATAGTGTAAGCCTGTATCAAAACATCACATATACCCTGGAAATATATATGTAAGAATTACATTTTTTAAAGGAAAAAACAAAAAAGGTGCTCCCTATGGGTTAAGAATTAGAAAAAGGTGCCTTTACTGGCCAGACAGATTAGAAAAGAGATGGTACACCTTTTTCTGGGCTGCAGCAGTCCTGAATCTGTATTCAGAGCTTGGTAAATGGAGAGCAGGGGGTTTGGATCTCCCAGTTGCTCTCCATGCTGGTCACCCTCTCAAAGAGCACAACCAGCATGACATCATGTCCCTAGCAGGTACATCTGGAATGAGCAAATCATCTCACTCCATCTGGCCTGCTTAGAAGATTCCTCTGGCACAGAGGAGGTGGTAACCTGAAGACATTCATTCCTCCTTCTTTTCAGCTGAACTCTACTTGGTATTGTCTTTACAAGTCTCACTGGGCTCTGTTTATCCTTCCAGGTGGTAGCAGTATTTTCACAAAGTCATCAGCAGAGATGTTCAGATAGTTTAATGGTCTCCTAAACCCCAGACTCCACCTTCTGCAGAGCTCTCCATTCACTCCACACGAAGAGGAGGAAGGAAGACACACCTGAGGGAAGCCCAAGACAGGATGGGAGAGGTCTGACCGTGAAAGTGCAGAGGAGACATTAGAGTTGTGAGCTTCTGATGGGCTGACAATAGGGGCCTCTCATGGTCTTGCCTCTGCCCTTGCATCCCTGGGTATTGCCTTCCTAGTCAGCTACTCTCTCTGGCACGTAAGGTGCAAAGAGTCACCGCCCTCCGACACTGATACAACAGGATGGTTCTCCTTTGCTTCTTTCTGCCTCCTTATTTATGTAATAGGCCTCTCATAATTCATCTTTGAAGAGCTCCTCTTCATGCATTGGGAGTTTCTGTCTGTGCATGCAACTGCTGTTTGTCCCCAAGACACTTGTTAGCAAGAGCCACTCCAGATCCTCTGTCATCTGGTAATAATGCCCTCCAGGTACCCAGGACCCCCTTTTAAGAGCTGGAGCCCTCACACCAGGGTTCTCTTCTTTGGTCAAATTTTACCTCTTCTTCCATCCTCGCCCTCACCCTCCATGATGTCTACATAAAAGCCTACTCTTGGGGTTATGGCATGAAAATCCAGCTTTACAAGATCTACTTAATGATCAAGTGAAATAATGCCTGTCTAATCTGGATTCTTAGAAGTCGAGATGGAAAATGAGTGCCAATAACTTGAGAGGGGAAGGAACCTCTCTAGTGGAGTGTGGAAATGATGTAGAGGAGAGAGGGAGCCAAAAAAAGATGCATTATCAAACCAGGTATTACAGTGGGCAGCGGATACTTAATTTTGGTGATGACACCCTGAGAACCAGTGTAGAACATGCACCCCAGAGTTAACCTCAACCAAGGAGTGAGGGAGCTGGGATATTTATACACCAGTTCCCCATCACTCACAGGTTGAAGGTTGAACACTGGAGCATAAATTCTCTAGTATGTCCAGACTGCCAAACAGGCAGAGAAAATAGGTTTTGGCAGCAGAGAATACCATCTGGAAGCTGGAAGTCAGCCATGTGCCCCAAAGTGCAGAGGGTGAGGATCTATATATGGACACTATCTGCTTCAATACCCCAGATCAACACTGGAAAACCGGTGAGCCGAAACCGGTGAGCCGAGTTATGCTTTGTTTCAGACATGCTTTCTTTAGCTCCCTTAGTATGTCGGAAGTAAATTGGAATTAACTGCCAACATTGGTAGAATAGGGAGGTTTCACATAACAACCCCATTTCCAGTTTCTGTTGAAAAATAAGATCTGGCAACATTGGGCCCGAATCCCTGACTGGCAAGAATCAGCTGAGAGTAATTACAGCTTCCCCTTTTAGATGGGGCATGAGATCTCCTGACCCCAAACCCACGAGATCATTGTACTCATATCTATTAGCTGCCTGGCCACCAAGACATCTAAGTTGGAGACCCTCTGTTTTAAATGTTTGTTGCTACTCTGATCCCACTGTAAGCAACATAAACCCGGTACATTTTGTATGTTTCATGTCTTCCCTCCAGATCTGTGAAGTGAATTGCTCCATCTCTCCCATCTTGATCTGTTTAATCCCTCTTGGACTTTCGTCAATGAAAGGAACCAGGAAACCAGATCCATTGAACCATATCCAGACCTCAGAGTTATTATAAACTCCTTCTTTCTGGATCAGGGTAGTCAGTCTCAGACTTTTTAAAATTTATCTAAAAAAATTTTAAATACAGAATGCTTTTCATGAACTCAAGGCCATTGGGGGGAAGTGAGCAGATATTTCCCTTTTTACTCTCTCAACCCCCTCCAATGTGAAGCTCCAGTATCTCCTCTCTCTCTCTCTCTCTCCACTCCAAAGCTCGCCTCATCTCCTTGTTCCTTAATATACTCAGTGTTCACATTCAGGTTTTTCTAATAAGTAATTAAATCCCCCCACCACGAACTCCAGCTCCCTGGCGTTTCACTGGGAGTCTCTCTCAGCCCTCCGGGGAAGCCGGCACTGTTATTTATTGTTTTTGTTTCAAATCATTATTTAATCAAGAACGGGGAAAAAAGGCAACCTCTCACTTACACTTCAAAATTTAATTTCAGCTGAA